>NW_011888872.1:8922119-8972925 GCF_000151845.1 Pteropus vampyrus | reverse complement strand
CTGCACCTGCTGGCTAGGTAGGAAGAGAACTCAACAAAGAAATAATAGTACCTGCCAGCACTTCATTCCCTGGAAAGAGTTGTCCCTACCCCTCCATCCCTCACCCTGAAACTAGTCAATTCAGTTTCTCCCCTTATATCCTTGGCACTTTTCAAGCTGCTGCCCTTGTGCTGGAGGCCAGGGCGAGTGAGTCTGTGTGCAGGTCTCTCAAGAGGAATTGGTGGTACTCCAGCAGCCCTCCCTCTCAATCAGATGCAATCCCCACTGCTTTTCACAGGCAGATGTTATGGGGACCCCTCGCTCCTCAGGGGGAACCTCTGCAGCTGAGATACCCTTCCAAATACCGCATCATGGGTGTGGGACCTGCCCTTTCCACATCTATGCCCTTCCTAACAATTCTTGTCATGGCTTCTTTATATTCTTAATTATAGGACTTCTGTTCACCTAGTCTTCGAGTGGTTCTCATTGATGGCTGTTCTATAATTTAGTTGTAATTTTGATGTTGTTGTGGGAGGAGATGAGCAAAGCATTTATCCTCTCCATCATCTCGACCAGAAGTCCAAAGTATTCTTGTCTTTCCTACTTTATTACCAGTTCCAGGCTTTTTGATGAGAGTAATTCAGTCAAAGTCAAATGAGATACGATGAGACATGTAGACTAAAGCGTAATATAGCAGTTGCTGCTCCTTTGAACACATGAATCAATAAACGTATTGGCTCTTCATGGAGGCAATATTTCCTCTAGTGTGGCAGTCATAATATTCTAATATCATTTGAGGAAATATAATTAATAAAATAAACTCCATAGGAAACCAGTTTCATTATCAAAGCAAGTGTTTGACACAAATTATAAGAAAACATAATTTCATTCTTCCTGGATTTCATGTTTCTGTAGAAGAGAATTACCCAATATCTTTCTAAGCCATATTTCTTTATTTTTGGTATTTTAAAGCATGGCAATATCTCATTGTCTCCTTTCAAAGCTCAACAGGAAATTTTCACACTTAAGAAAGGCTCTTATGGTATTTGCATTTTCTAACAAGGACTTGTAATATGAAATGTTATTAATAGTTTAAAGCTAGATACATGTAGATTGCCTAAAAATTTATTGTGTACTCATTACTGAACAAATTTTTCTATTACTTAATAGGAAGTTTCTGTATTTGTGGCCATGCACTTTTTATAGACTTTCAATTAGATGCTTAATCAAGCTCAGCAAACTCATTTATTTGCTAAGTAGTTATTATAAGCAGCCAATCATATGTTAGTTAAGGCATCTGAATAGAGTCCATTCTATCAAAAGGGACAGTGCTCAGTTTTCACTCAGATCAAATCCATATGCTTCATGAGGGGCCCTCCAGCGCAGCACAATACATCCACTGGCACAAAACCAAAGCTAGTAGCAATAGGACCTCTACTCACGATCGAGTTTATCATAATTAAACACCTTTAGTACATGCCAAGCACTCTGCTAAACACTGTGGTTGCATCTTCTTTCAGTCTCATATCAACCCCATTTTACAGATTAGGAACTTGAGCCTCAAAGTTGCTAAGTAACTTCTCCAAGTCCAGGAAAGGCTGCGACACCAACTAGTTCTCATTTTAAAGTTACAGCTAAAACTAATACTCCCTGCTGCATATGACAATTCTTACAAATGACAATTCTTACAAAATGCTCTTTAAGAGCTTCTTTATCCAGTGACAATGATTCATTTCATTATATTGGTAAAAAATTTTTCAAAATCACAGAAGTCAAAATAGTTCACATTCAATAAATATTGCTGTGTTCTGCAACAAAAACCACTTTTTGTTTACTTTGTTTTCTACCGATCTCCTAGTAGGAACTAATTTTGGTAGTTCAAATTGGTAGCCTGAAAAGGTGGAATCACCTTTGCTGATGGAGGTTTTAACCTTAACTTCCCCAAAGCTTGACCCAACTTCACACAGGCTTCTTCCTTGCTCTAGGCCCCTGGTCTCCCTTTCCTTTTAGCATTTACTTTAGAGAAATTGGAATTCCAAATTCCTTCTCTGCTCCTTTGATGTGTAAATATTTTACAGTCTCTTACTAGTGTTACCAGGACTATTTTTCTCAAGGACCTGGAATCTGTCCCTTTGAAATATATCCTTCAAGCAAGATTGCTCCTCCTGTCTTAGTTTTCGTGGGAGGGTAAGAGTTACCTTGATGGGGGAGGTGTTGCTCCAAGTTGTAAAAGTATCTCCAATATCAAAGGAGGAGGTTTATTTTCACTTTGGGTGAAGCCAAATCAAAGATGGTCTAGAAACTTCCACTGCAGCTCTTAAAATTCTCGTCTGTTTTTTGATTTTTGAGCTTTTGGTGGGTTCTGGCCTACTTGCCTGTTTAATTCTGTTCAATGTAATTTTTGTTTTGACGGTACTGCTCTCAGAAAAATGGGAAAAGTAAGTACAAATGCCGTTTAAAGTGACTTTCTTATATTAACCGTACAGTGTTCATTTTTGTTTTCTGGAAATTAATTTTATATGGAAAAGGTTTCTCTACCAGCATGTCACACACTGAAAGCCAAATAGCTCATCGGTGACCCAACTGCATCTGCCCTCTACCTATCTATATGCACTCTGGCCTTGTACTCTACGTCTTTCCAAAAATGGAGAACTCATTACTGCTGTTTTACTGGCTGCAGCTCAAAATTCCCATTTTAACAGCAATGTGTGGCTTTTATGGGCTAATTAAACTTTTTGAATAACCACATAATAAATACCCCAAATTTAAATGTAGCACAAAATTAGCTTCTAATCAGGCTCCAAAAATATGATCTAATAAGTGATATATCCCTTTAAATGATTATGATTATTTTTTTAATGAAAAGATGCACCTTGTTCAATATACATATCTTTAGTCCTAATGCAGTTAATGGGATCAGTTCAATAGAAATCCTTTGATCTTTTCTCAAAATAGCACACTGTAAAACCACTCAAAATTGCATAGTAATTGCAGCAAATTTAGCCTAATGAATAGTAATACATGTAAAGGACCTTTTGCCATCAAATTTATGCCAGCCATGGAATTATTTAAATGAACATTTTAAAAATTAATCCTATATTTGTGAGGTGCCTGAATTCTTAAGTAACCTTCTAAAATATGAAATGAAGTAGAATAGTGTATATAAAGCACTAAGAAAAATAATGAACACAGAATCAATCTTCAGTAAATACTAGTTATGAATGTGATCTGTCATTACTGACCAATGTGAACAACTGATGGGCAATCAACAGTTATCCTCTGAGAGGCTATAGTGACCACCTCATCCCCACTGGCTCAGTTAATGCCTAAAAGATAGATTGCCAAAAAAAATTATCCTTTTTTTTTTTTCTGCTACAGTTACCCAGATTTCTTTTATTCAATAGAGCTGTTCTCATTTGACAAGGGTTTCATTGATATGAAAGTGGCCCAATATCCTATTAGCTACCCCCACCCACCCCTACACACACACACAAACATACAGAGAAGAGACATTATTATTAGCATCATACATCAAAGAGAAAATTGTCCTTCCTAAATAGGGCTCCCTGGAAACTGAAGGTGGTCCTGTTCTCTTTGTAACAAATGACAAACTAGAATTATTCATTAGGAAGCTCCCACAGGAAAAGAGGGTCAGTATCTTTATAGTCTCACATCAACATAAAAAATCACCTTTTCAAATTTCTTTAGGAGGTTTGAAAAAGGGGTCTATTTAGACGATAAATAAAAACTAAGATAAATAGTAACATGATCAAGGGTCATCTTGGAAACTGAGTGGTTTGCAGTGTTGCCATTTTGTCAATTTACTAAGTAAGTCTAAAACGTAAGATTTTTAAAAAAAACCTGTTTTACAAACATTCATATAGCACATATTATGAGCAAGGCATTGTTCTACAATGTGCTTTCCATATGTTGATTTATTTAATCTAACAATCATATCTTTAGGCTGAGGGAAAAGCACAGAAGGTAAAAGGTATGAAGAAAAAGCCATCTACTTGTCATATGCACAGTTAGCTGGAACTAGGCATTTTAGGGCATGTGACCTAGTTACCAATGGCTGCTTCAGATTTCTACCTGTCAGCTAAGATGTGGGATTCAATTAGACCTCCTGCATTGCAGAGTCACCGTCTCATCGTCTAAAACACTGTTTATACCAATATGAAATTGTCATCCAATGCTAACCATGCAGGGCAGTATGGCTGGAATCAAGTATAATTGAGTTCCATGTGTTCCCACCCAGGGGTTTGCTCCTGATCTAGTTTCAACATGTACGGTTCCCATCAGGAGGCCTGAGTGGTTTCATCAGTTGCCCACCAATTTTCAACCAGGAAAGGTAACAGCATTATGTAAAAGGAAAATATAGCTTGAATATTCTTTTTTATGTAATTTTATAAATTGAGAAAAAGAAAAGTTGCCATTTAGGCTTTACTTTATGCCAAGCTTCGCAGGAGGTGCCTTAAAAATATTAGTTTTAATTCTTGCAATCACCCAAAAAACAGATGATCTTTTAATGTCAAATATGAAGAACCTGGTAATAAAGAATAACTGAAGAAGAGTCCGGGGTAGAATGAAAGATGTTCTTTTATAGAATGAGACTGATAGTGTAAACTTTGTTTTTACTCCCAGAGCTTAACAGAGCAGTGGGTGCACAGTAGGACTCAATACCACTCAATCAATGGTGAAACTGACAATCCACCAAATACACAACTTTCCCTTTTCATTAAGAGTCCTGAGTGGAACTACATGGTAATTCAAATTTATCAAACACTTAATAGAAGGTATAATTTACTTGCGCTCAAGAAGATGACAGATTTGTCCTGTTTCATTAATAGTCTTAGAATGTTGCCAAAATAATGAACATAGTATGTTTTCAGAGAAGAAGCCATTTTTTGAAGGGCGTGTGGGTCTGGGTGATTAGAACATTTTCATATTTAAATATTTAGGGAGCATAAAAGACGTTAGTGTGAAACACAGAAGATTTAGGCATTCCATCTGTAAAAGTAATTATGCATCTCTTTACAAAAAATATCTGCTTTCACTTGCTGAGAGAGTAGCACAAGGGCATAGCAGCTATATTCATTTCTGAATATTAACTCAAAATGTAACTTTCGTAAAAGTCAGTTTTCCAAAATATGACCTGCTGATAATCTGGAATGATTTTATCAAGATATATCTAACAGTATCCAGTATCCAAAGTCTAATAAAATCAGTACCTATAATTTTTGTATTAACGATAAGCAGCAAACAAGATATCTGAGAAAACTAGTACAAAGATTTGTAGGAGGGGCATCCTATAATAAAACAATATTCAGATTTAAAGAGAATTGAAAAATACTCTATTCCAAGAAAAGCACAATATAGAAAAATATCATGTAAACTAAGAAGTTCATAGGAAGCTGTCATACAAACAGCAACACTACATAAATTATTAAAGATGGGCATGAAAAAAATCATAGGGAATTGGACAGAACAACCCAATATAGAAAAGAGACCTCATTTACAAAAATATAATACAGAATGAGAAACCAGTTGTGAAATGCACTAGCAAGACACTTTTAAGAAGAAGGAAGATCACAAGAAAAGCCTAAGGCAAATGATCTCATTGAAGCAACAGAATTTGAAATTTAAGCCTTAAGAGGAATTGATGAATTGAAAACTATGGAGTAAGGAATGAAGAGAGAGAGAGGATGAAAAGTTCAACAAGGTTTGTCACAAGAGTATTGAAGTAGCTGTCATCACAGTCAGTAGCTGCTGTGTCTTGTATGTTGAATCACATCCACTGCTGCAGTAAAACAAAAATAAAATTTATACAACAGATCCATGCAGGGAGCAAGGCAAATACCGTTTCTGCTTCATGGAGCTTCCCTTTTTGTGAGGTGATGCAAGCTATACATTAATGAACAAGTAACAGGTAAGCAAACCAGATTCTTTCACAGAGAGCCTTAAGTATGGTAAAGAAAACAAGGGCAGAAAGATTATTGGGAGTATGGCTATTAACAAGCTGGTCCTCACTTTCCATTGTGCTGTAATGTTTAACAAAGCTGACAAAACTCAATAAAAAGGACAGAATAAAAAGGACAGGATGACAAATCTCTTGCTTTGTCCCCTCTCCCCCACATCCCCTACTGTTTTTAGGCAAGTGTCCCCAGAGAAAGGGAGACACAGTAAACTAGTCTATAAGGAATGGGAAGACCTAAAAGCAAAGCTAGAAGAATTGGATCAAGAAGGAAAAAAAATGTGACCATTTTAAATGCAATAAGGGTTACTAGATACTCGAGGTGAGGATGATAGTCTATACTCATATAGCAAAAGCATTCAGGCCAGGGGAAAATCAGTAATTACTATTAGTAAAAACCTGTTCTGTTTTTAGTGATTTTTTTAATATAGTGGAAAATACTGAAATAATTGCTCTTTAGAAAACGCTCATTAAGAAACGAAATCAAATATAAACATACACACATATCAATGTACAAGAAAACATTAGACTCTGTTTTATGAACAAGCCATGCTGGTGGATCTCAGAAAAGCGCAGATGGAGAAACGGGGAAAGAAGAAACTTGAAGGAGGGAAAAGGCAAAGAGAAACAATAACTTTTTTTCCCCTTTTTCTTTTTTATGACTAACAGAGCGAATGAATATACCGATGAAAACAAAGTCAAGATCTTGGCAGAAGGGCCCAGGATGACATTGTGAAGGGACTACATCAGTCCAGATAACCAAAACAGTGATTATGGAAATCAATAAACTGGAAGAATGGAATAGATGATCATCAGAGTTCTAATAATAGTGTAAGAAAGATTCTGAAGGAGGCTGAAGATTTTGATTGGTGGGGTGAAGGCAGAGGAAGGAAGAGAGAACACAACCAGTCTGGGTCTCCTGAACCTTCTCCTGCTGAGCAGCTATCAGTGGGGAAAAGATAGGTATCCTAACCACTTTTATAAAATCCATACATCAGAATGAGTAGATCTACTTTGATATTCTTCACAAGAATGCAAATTTATAGTGACGTGAAGTACTTCTGGGGTTCTAAGTGCCATTTACAGTCATGAGTTAGCTGCCAGTGGTTAGTCCATATCAACCTCACTCATTTTGTTAACCTAAACTATGAAATTGTTGAATTTTAAGAGCCACCGCTTTACAAAGGAAACGGCCCTAATACTTGGTATTATGAATATTTGCGATAAAACCCTATTAATTTTCATGGTCCACAGTCACTACTTGAATAAAGATAAGAAATGGTACAGGGCTGCATAGAAACAGTATTTATATGGTGGTCAGTCACATCGTATCACAAAAGAGGAGAAATTATGCATCAGCTAGAGTTAAAATGCACAAGCCTGAATTTTAAAGAGACATGGCATGATTCAAATATTTCTCTCTTAAATAGAGTAAGGCCTCTACCTATTGCTTGTTTTACTGCTGCCATTAATACTTTCACTTCTGAAATTCAGGTATCTATCACTTAAGATAATTTGCAGGCAAAGTGAGTGTGAGGACTTTTTTCAGTAGAAAGGTCAAATAATTTCTCATAATGCACTGCAATTTTTAAGTTTTACAGTTGTACCACGGGTGACCCGAGAGAAAGCCCATTATACTGTTATAGACTAAAATTACGTTGTGAGTTAATGAAATGTGAACACTGCTGTTCCCACTGCTTTTTCTGAAATATGACATCTTGATGGGTTTTGTTTTCAAAATTTTTTTTTCAATAAATATGGGAAACTATATCCATGTAAAAAAGCATGAACAAGGCATTCTTTAATAGGGTGGACTTCTAGACCTAAGTACAAGGCTCGTCTAAGGACTACAGCATGCAACAAAGATTTAGAGTAAAGCAAAGAAGGTAAGAAAAAAAGTCGACTAACCTAACCCACCTGAGCTCGGCTCACAGGGGTCAATGTCCTCATCATCGCTGGGACATTCTGCTGAGGCCACAAGGATGTCATCTGTGGTCTGTAAAAGAATCATATTCGGCTGATTAATTTAAAGGGAACTAATAGAGGTTCTCATCTTTGGACACAGAGCTTACATTTTTTTCAACTTAGTTTAGATCTCTCATGGAAGTGTTTGCATATTTGCGAAAACTTGGTTATAGCTTATTTTATACAAGAACATGGAAATAGTGGTAGCCAACTTGTATATATCCATCCATTCAACTGCACAGAGAAACTGCATATAGTAGCATACAGGTTTAAAACAACCTGGCAGAAACAGGTGATTTGAAATTTATTACAGCCCCAGAGAGCTACAATGTATGCATCAGTAGGTTTTATACAGTACTTGTGCTTGGCTTTTTAAAAGCAGAATAGCTATAACCTTTTACCAGGTCGACTTTGATGAATCTTTGTGATAGAGCTTGCTGTTATTAGGGAACACAGCTTAAGTAGAGAATAGCTTTCACTGCTGCAAAAAAGAAGCAAATACAGTTCATTTAAGGTATTTTAAAAATTTGTGTTGAGCTTTCACACTCAAGTCTTTTTTTTGTAACATTTAGGAAGCAGGTATCATGTCTCTTGCTCTTTTTATTATTGAAGTTTCATAATAAAAAGCATATTTGAAGGGGGGTGGTATTTGACAGTAAATAGGAAAGAGGTCACAGTTTTCTCTGTAATATTCTAATTGCTTCATTGCACTTTCAGCAAAAAAAGATAACCATCAACATAATAAAAGCAGAGCATGTAAATCCTAGCAGTCACATAATCAACACATTTACAAGCAGCAGTAAACTCTACATGGAAACTGTGAAGGTTTGCATCAGATTTCGCTAAAGCTAAGAATTAAAGGTACAAGAAGAAAAATGCCTAATTACATGAGCTAAGGATTAAGAAGGCTATAACTGTTCAGACAATACCCAGAACAGCAACATTGACAAAATCCTTATTTAAAAGTGGAATTAAAATGGTATAGGTTGTAACTATGTATAGTGATGCATGTTAACTAGACTTATTGTGATTATTTTGTACACCTAATGTTATACATCAACAATGCCTTAATAAAATTTTAAAAATAATATATGTCCAATATTAAAAAGCAGAACTATGATATGATTTGCTTTCATTAAGGGATTACCTAATATAGTCAGAGATTAAAGTATAAATAAATGTTAAGAAAATTGTACCATTTTAAAAAATGCGATGATGCATTTTTCTGACAAAAATTAGGCTTAAAAATCAAGTGCAGGGTCTTTAAGAATAAATAATTTGTTGAGATGCTAATATGTCACAATATAACTTTAAATACAAGCATTTAAATAGAATTGTGAGATGGTTCAATATTATTCTGCTCTTAATTCCTCTGAGACAGGAGACTGGCTTCATTATTTTGTTGCCGTTATTTTAAAAGACCAGTTCATAATATCAGTATTCCTGGAATTGTACTGTTTACATCAGCGATAACTACCAGCAACTGATGTGAAAGTCATGCAGGCATTTTTCATTCTCCTTTTCGCACAAGCACCTCTTAAAGGATAACATACAAACTGACTCGATAATAATAAGTTATTGGATTATGAGATCTTGCAGGTCAATTGTTCTAATTCACTCCCACATAGATCATCTGCTTTCTTCTAGAGCCAACTTCAAGGAGAAAGCTACTTTTTTCTCAACCACAGTGGATACTCTTTAATCTCAAGGTTACAAGAGAATTTCTCATTTTCCTTGAGGAATTGTAACTGTATTGATGAAATCATATAGGGTTGTTGTTGTTTGGTTATTGATAGGAGGAGGAGGAGGAGGATGTGGATAAATTCTTTAATTCACTGCTTCTCATCCCAGCAGTGATGTTGCCTCCTCTCCCCTCTTCCACCCGGGGGACATTTAGCAATGTCTGGAGACATTAAAGGTTGACACAGTTGGGTTGAGGCTGGCTGGAGGGAGAAAGGATCAGCTTCTATTGGCAGCTAATGAGTAGAGACCAGGGATGATGCTAAACATTCTAAAATGCACATGACAACCATCCCACAGCAAAGAATTATCTGACCCAAAATGTCAATAGTACAGAAATTGAGAAATCCTGCTTTAAAAGTTTAAAAACTATTCTGTGCCTTATTTTTCTTATCTGAAAAACTGAAAAAGCATCATAGTGCTTATTGTCGTAAGAATTAAGTTGGTACACAGAAAATATCTAGAATAGGACCACACTTATAGAAGCTGCAATATGATTGACATTATCGTTATTTCATGAATAGCACCAATTTCATCTTTTTTGCACTATAGTTATAATACAATTTTAGATATTAAATTGGAAGTTGTACATATGAATTATTTTTCTCTTAAGATCTCATGTTAATATTTATATAAAAATACAGCAGCTATATTGGCACTTTGCTGGACTAAGCTTCCATCTTTACTGCATAGGTTCAAATTCTGAATTAGAAGTCAAACATCACGCATACATAATGAAGGCTGCGTTTTAAAAGAAATTCATGAACTAAAAATGTGTGACTCAGTATATAGTATTTCATGCAGACTGAATTATTTAGGCTAAACAAGTTAAATTTTGTTTTAAAAGCTGACCTACTTTCTATATTCAACAGCCTTTTGGAACAATTCCGCAGCAAACAAAGTGTTAGAATGTTCTCAGTGCTATCTTTCACAAAACACAGTACCTAAAATAACAAAACATGTCATCCATTAAATAGTATCTGCCTTTTACAATAGGAAAAAAAACTGTACAGATATGACCTTATTGTAAAACTATAATTTAATTTTTAATATGCTTTTCCTAGTATAATGAATATACATTCTTGTTTTTCATATTTTTTTCATCAGAAATTAAAAACCACTAATAGTCTTGTGAATAAAAGACCTCAAATCAATAGATGTGTTGGTAGAAATCATCATTGTGTAAAAATTCAGGAAATGGTTCAAGTGTAGAGAAAAAAAATTAAATTTCATCTTAGAGGCTGGATTAACTGAACAATTTGGTAGCCAAAGCTGTGTACTTTAAATTTAATTCACTGTGTTTGGAACTGCCTCTCTATGACATGCTGTTGAGAGAGTGGCAGAAAGAAATTCAAATATGTCACCTTAATCAATTCTATTCTTCAGTATACTTTCCCTTGATGCTTGTAACCTTTTTCAGAAGAGAGACTACCTGCTGAAAGAGACAGAATAGTGATCAAGCAAAAGCATTAGCTTTACATAACCATCCATTTAGATAAGTGTCCCTAAATGTATATTTAACCACTCAGAGTTCAAAAGTGCTATGCTAATCTTCCCTAATTCAGAGTGGTATGTATATTCCCATGGCAAGCATCTGTTCTTGCTCAAAATGTCTACTAAAAATACTGAGGTCTCCTTACCTTTAGGAAAAAAACAACTTGGACAGAATTCAAGAAATAAAAGCACTGGGACTTAATTTGTCATGTTAAACAGATAAACACCAACATAGTATAGAATAGGAAAAAGTAATCAGAATAGGGAAGAAAGAATGTTCTTAATGTACAGTAAGAGGTTAGTTCAGTCAGATGGGCTTGAGATCTATCAGGTGATCACTTAATAAGGTATAAATGTCTAATCACTATGCTGAACACCTGAAACGAATATAATATTGTCTGTCAACTGTAATTGAAAAATAAATTTTAAAAAAGACCAATTTATTTAATACCTAGGATTATTAGGAAGAGACCATTTTGTGGGTTAGATAGTAGAGACACACTCATTTATTTTTGTTCTTTCTCACAGGGAGTCATTCCCTCTCCCACCTTTAATGATGAAATTTGCTGCACATCCACTTGCTATCACTTTTTAAAATACAGCACAACTGCATACCTATGGTAAAAAGATCTGACGAGAAGACAGAAATATATCTCTAATTAGAAGAGCGTTCCTAGACTTTATTCCTCATGATAAAGAACTTTGCTGAGGATGAAGGCACTCCTAGGAAAGCACATACAAAACTCTACAAGGACATATCTGCTTCGTGAGGAAATGAGTGAACTCCAACTGTGCAAAAAGATGTCCACTATGATTTTGACGTCCCCAAGGAAATCCCTGAGTTACTCTAACATTTTGATTGAAACCATTTTTAAACAATAGTCTATCTAACGATAAATCTAAGGACAAAGTAAAAAAAAAAATTGTCTCAAGCAATGGTTCTCACTTGTGTAATATTATTTAGCCCAATCTCTCACTGCTGTGAAGGACATTTAGATTGAATTGAGACAACTGTTGGGTGGGGTATGGTGCTAACTGAAATGTGATATGTTTGGCTAATTGATGGACACTTGTTCTTGCTGATACTTTTGTCTATATGAAGTTGCTCTAGAAGAGAGGGAACATTTATGTCTGGTTTTTAGGGCTGAATCTGATAGTCTCTCCAGAGAAGATTTATTACTAAGTGTCTTTCTCTGGAAAGATGCCAGTATTCAGAATTAGTTTTCCAAATTCCCCAAGCAAGGTGTGACCCACTACACAGATAATCTATAGGGCAAGAAGTTCCTAGGAGGTGAGAGAAGTCACAATTTTCACCAAGAGATAAAATTGCAGAAAACAATCCAATTGTAATACACATATACAATTTCCAAATAGTATGTCAATTTGATTAAATCAGTCAATTTGATATAATCAATTTGATTATATCGAATTGGTGATTTTAGTCAACAATCCTATTAAAGGTACAAATGAACTTAGAGACTCTGCATGAATTCTATGGTAGTTTCCATTGTTTTGGTCAAGTTTTTGCTTTTTGTCAATCGTTTCTCTGAGTAGTAGATGCCACATAAAGATGTCCATCCTATGGCTCACTAATAAAAATAAAAATTATAAGCTGAGATCCAATATGTGAAGGGTAAATTTTAGCTCTAGTACATGAAGAACAAAGAAAATGAGGATTAGTTAGTTACCAACAAATATGAAACACCTCCACTATGCATAGCATTTTCTGATGGGCATGAAATGTGATCACTACCTAGTGGTTCATACCTTCAAGTAACTTATTGTGCCCATTCTATTCTAAAGCATAGACACGAATCAGTCGTTAATATAAATAACAATCAAATAGCTTATTTTTCTTGAAATGTAACAGTGCTCCCAAATCTATTATTCCATTAAATAATTACCAACGATAGGCTCATTCAGGACACAGGTGGAGGTGCTATTATCCTGAGTGTTTTAGTTAAGCACTTGCTCAAACCTCACCCCGCCCTCACACCCCATTCGTACACTCATTTGCCCCATTTGAATGTTTGGACATTGGCCCTCATGAATAATGAGGGCGAAGCTTAAATATTCTTGAAAACAGACAGCTTTCACATTTCTTTAACATTTTTTTCCCAACTGATGCCTTAGGTTATTACATAAGGTGACCATAAATCAGCTGTCTGCTTGGGAAAAAGACAGACTTGAAAGCCATTCAATTTTCTTCAAAATTTTGTTAGCTGCTTAAAATGTATACGATGGTTCCAGAATAGTGAAAGTGTGCTGAATAGAAAAACTCCACTATGGTAAAGAGATCACAATACCTTATGTATTCTAACATGGGTTTTGATATGCATTTGATATTGCTCATCCTAACAGGCAAAACGCAAGGGGAAAATAGGGATATGGAAATAATGCCACAGAAAATTGAATTTAAAGAAAATTATGGAAGAAAGAAAAGAACTGAATTCCCGATTAATCCAAAAATAACGTTAGGTCTTAGCAAAGTTATGCAAATTAGTAATAAACCTGCAAAGTAGAAACCTGGTGTCAGAAAAGTTAAAATTAAATTTATGTTTTAAAAATGGTAGTACATCTCTTATACTATTTATTTAAGCTAATGATGACCTCTATGCTCATATTTCATTTTTAGCCAAAGCAATGTAGGAGAGCTGGCCAAAAAATAAAAGAAAAAAAGTGGAGTTTAAATTTTTAGGAAGCCATTGGAATAATCTATTTTTATGGATTCTCCCTAGTTAGAATTTGGGGGTGTAAGACCTCCAAAGACTGCTTGTAGTAGACTGTAGGTACTGTAAGGGAAACTAGAATATGCATGTGGTCTGATCTGTTCCTTCTCTATTTGTTTTGGTTTTGGACAAAGCACTTTCTGAACTCGGTTTAGCCATTTCCAAATTAAATAAATACTGACAGATGTTTACAATGCAAATCTAGGCTTCTGTGTCAATGTGAATCTCTAGTCCAACTACTGTTACTGAAAGGACTAATTAGTCACACAGGTTGAACCGAAAATCCTATTCATTATGAGGCCAAAGCAGATTTTATAATTGTAAAATGCCAATTATGAATAGTTTCAACTAACACGCCTCCAAAATTCAAGCTTTCATTGTTGGCATCTAACACATAAGGGAATGGAATCAAATTTAGTCAAGCAGTCATATATCTTCTCATACTGAGCAAGACATTAGTGATCATTAGTCTCAGCTCTTCATTTTACATATCAGGAAACTGAAGCTGGAAAATTAAGCATTTGTATTTGACTATGATTATATTGCTAATTAATGGCAAAGTTATGAGATTATCCCAACATCTAGTAGATTGTGATTGTCTCATTCCGGCTGACTTCTATTCATCCATTCATCACCTATCCATCCATCTACCCATCAATTCACCTATCCATCCAACCATTCATCCAACTAAAGCCATCTTGTTCTGTAAAGGATTTGATATGGCTCATAAAGATACATGATGTAATACACTTAAAGTAAGTTAAAAATGTGGCAAAGAGAGAGTTTCGGACTTTAGATAAGTGACCACTAAGACTGTCATGAAGAAAACACATACGAGGAGACATACATACACAGCTGTTGCATCACTTTATAGGGAAGCACAGTAAGTGACACCAAAAAGGGAATAAAATGAATGTTAGAGTTTAAATTTTTAAGATCCAGTTACAAAAATTCAAATATTGATTTAACTGCAGTTATTTTGAAATGGAGTACACCCAGAAAGTTCTTTATTTACTTGTGGTAATTTTTTCATAATTTTTTAGGACCTTAACCATCTTGCCTCTCATCTCCACACGTAAATGCATAACTAAATTCTTGAAGACTGAAAAAAAAAAGTAAATTACTGAATTTTTTCTTGCATATTGTCCCTTCAACTTAGAACACTGCAGGCCATGCTGGCTTCAAAATTAACTCAATGAACTCTCTCTCTCTCTTCTCATTAATCCACTGATGAAAATCCTTTCGACTTCCCAGGCCTCTCTTATTAACTACTGTTTTCACAGCCTAAGTGCTAATGAGATATTTAGCTTTATCTCTCTCACACAACCATCATTAGGGGTTTGTCAAATTATCTCTTATTATATCTTGGGAATAAATAAATGGAAGTGACCATTTATTAGTAATACTGATTGTTTCTCCATATACCATTTAGACATGCATTCATTGATCGGGGAAGTCTCCTTTACATGATGGCCTTGGAATTGGAGATTCGAAATCAAGTGTACAGGAGCCACAGGCAGAAAGTTATCCATATTTCTGTTCTACTGGATAGTAACATGTAGTAAAGCCCCTTGATAGAGCTTGAACCTGGGAATACATGAGAACTATCCTACACAATGCTTGGAGTATGAAACAGCAAGAAGTAGAAAGGTGGTTGGAAATGATGATTTAGTTAACAGAAAGTTGATTTTCTGATTTTTTGGATCCATGAGTTGAATATACGAAAGATTCTATACTGAGCTCCCCCACTTAAGCCAATATCTGAGCAGCTTCTCTATGAGTGTTTCTATCAAGTAGTGATTGACAGTAATTGTTATCTGGCTCAGACATTGCAATGTTATATTGCCCAGACACGAAGATCTAATTTTTCCCGGTTATAGTTCAACTGAAATTCTACGCTTCTGTATCGATGGTTTCATTCTTTATGGTGCAAACTTTAGTTCATTAATACATATTTGGAACAGTATAGTGTTGAACTACTTCAGTTAATTTGTAGTATGTGGATTGAAAATGGAAAATACGTACTAGTCCAGAAATCAAGTCTCAGTCTGGATCTCGTGAGCAATATGGAGCATCTTAGACTGGTTTCTGGGTTCTCAATAATACATATGAACATACATACACACACACTGTATATGTAAACATATATGTAAACATATCATTTGTGTATGTGAATCATAACTTCTCTATCTCATGATGATGTTATGGGGATCAAATCTGATATATCTGAAAGCACTTTGGAAATATAAAAGTTCCTACAACGCAATGTTTATGTAAGTTATTATTACAACTAATAAGGAATTATTTTTGTTCCTTGCATGGCAGTATAAAGAATGGTTCTAAGAAGTGCTTAAAGTGAGTGGCCAATTATCTACTTAACTGAATAAATTTCATTTTCCTGCCCTGAAATCCTCTTGTCTACTCAATTGAATAGGATCTGTATCTCTCACTCCAGCTGGCGCCTCACATAAATGCTGATATTTTGGGGCTGATCTCTGTCATACCAGGATAGGTAGTGCTGATTCTTGCCTGGCACTGTGATTCCCTGTTCTCCAGGCCAGATCTCCTGGGGGTGCCACTGCACAGATATAGGGATATTGGACCTCTCTCTACGCTCTCCTCCTTATTCACTTTCCTGGGACTTGGATTATGTGACAACCTGATTTATTTTATCTCCACATCCAGAGTTTATTTACTTCTAATTCATGTCCTATTACATCTAGAGCGTCTAAATGAATGGATAGATAGAAAAACAGATCACTTAGCAAACACTGATAATTAAAGCAAAGTGAGTGACAAAGACAGAGAGAGACAGGGAGAAAGGAGGAGATAAAAGAGGGGAAACCGCTGAGGGGAGAAGAGACATTATCTAAATGTAATCCATGCAGCGCAAGGCTCCTTATTGTAGTGGTTGCATTTATAATTATAGCATGACATTGCCTATATGTGGATTAATAATATGCTAATTGACTCTTATAAGACAGTGAGCAATATTTTTTTAGTGCATTAGAACAGTGGAGGGATATGCCTTTCCAAATTATGTTTAAATCTAAAAGTTTGGAAACTGCTTAGGTATACGTCTTATCTTATTGCATTCACTTCCACGGGACAGAATTTATTATACCCCCAGAACACCTATCACAGGAATTCAATAGAGTTGATTTAAAATGTCATCACTATTGACTATGGTGATTATTTCACAATGTATATGTATATCAAAACCTCAAGTCATACACCTGAAATATATAACTTTTATTTATTAATTATACTTCAATAAAGATGGAAAAAAGGTCATCACTCTAAACCTGGCTTACCTAAGTATCTGCATTTTAAATAAAAGCATTTCATGAAAATAATTATGATTGTGAAAATAGAATTAATAAATTTAAGAGTGAAGGATTCATCGTGACTTTAACAATTTTAAAAGAGATTACACGTGACAATTGAATTGGTAGAATTATTTCAAATAATTTTATCCTGATGGTCATCCCAAGCTCACTATATCTAGGTATATGTTTGTCACAATTGCTCATTTATAACAGTTCATTAAATCGCAAAACAAGAGTGAGCAAATATAGATTATTTTCCAGGAGTATAATTCCTAAGAGTGAGAGATGAGAACTGTGGCAAAATCACACTTTTTCAAAGGTTTTATCTGCCTTCTAACATCTCTAGAAGTGACAATAAAAAATTTTAACTGGTTTCCACATTATACCTCATGGCTGGAAATTTATGGTAGAGAAATAACAAAAAGTGACATTATCTTTAACTGAAAGGCTAAAAATGTCTTTCAGTAAGTTGGTCTGTCTACCTGTATGAAGCATTTCTGTCCTTTGAGAAAGCAATATGAGCCTGCCTTACAGAAAGGACTGAAAAAAAAATAGTTGACAATTGTTCTGAGTTTTTTTCCTTTATAATAGTCCCCCAACTCTCTCTATTGCAATAGTCTTAAATTATAAGTACTTTTATTTGATTATAAGAAAACTATGCCTTTAAAATGTATGCTTTCAAAATCTAACTACAGGAGGAAAGTTTTATCTTCTTTCTGAAATAAACTGCATGAAGATAAGGGCTAGCTAAGACTAGCTATTAAATTCAGACCAAGAAATAAGTGCAGAAAAGAATATGCTCACAAAATTTTTATCTTTTGATTGATTCTTCCATGCATTCACACATTCATTAATTCGTTTATCCATTCACAGTCATTTACTAGATACCTTTGATTAATAATGAAATAATTAGAGGAGAAAGAGAATAGGGAACCAGGTTTTCCTGCCTTCAATTGCATGGACAGCTTCAGGCGTGTGACATATGAAGACTGTCTATGAGTAGAAAAATTTCTCTTTGACCACTAACTATAGAAGGGGCATGATAAGTTTAAGAGCTACACAGACTGGGCTGAAATCCCGGCTGTGCCACTTATAAGCTCTGTGACTTTGGACAAGTTTCTCAAGTTCTCTAGGTTACTTTCTATGTAAAAACGAACTTGTTTACACCTATTTTGCAAGATTGTTATGAGTATTGTATTTTGTACAGCTAGACAGGCGCACTGTCTAGCACAATGGTTGGCACTTAGAAGATGTTATTGAGAGTATTTATTACGTAGACACTGCGGGCTCTGTACTCATTCTCACTTAGCTCTCTGCAATGTGAAAGGAAACATTTATTCCTAGAATGGACATTTGAGATCTTTAGACACAGACATTCCCTTCACAAAGGAAGTACAATTTCCTAACCTAATTTCACACTCCATATTTGAACATCCTATAAATAGAGCAAATTATATATTTGATGAGAAAACTATTTAAAACACCTCAAAAAAAATCCTCATCATATCAATGTACTGCAAAGCCAAGGAGCTTCTCTTCTCCCTAGCTGCATGATGTAACCAAGCATTTGTCAAATCCTATTTTCAAGTCAGAATTTGAAAGCTTTTTGTGTTATCTGTTCCAATCCCGTTAGGAAAGAGAGGGAAACCCTAAACTGGCCTGGTCAGGTGAGCGATATCAATTCACTGCACCACTCAGTGCCAGACTTGGATCTCCAGAGCATATTCTGGCCTTCTGGCTCTATACCCAGTTTGCATCCCACTCCTTCCATTGCTTCCAGTTTCAAGTTTGGGTATGGGGAAGATAAAAATAGCAGGATTAATTTGCTACTTTTCCCAGGTTTCTCAAACATGATTTGTCTTTTTCAGTTCTGCCCTACATTTCATTGAAATTTTTAAGGAAAGCATTTAAGAAATACCTAGGAATGGCATCTGCTGACATCATCCAGAGTTGCCAGACCAGAAAGCACTCAGCAGTACATGCAAAGCCCATTAAGGACCAACGGAAGAACACACTTGCAGACGCTGGGGGAGAATATTGCTAAATGTCTTCTATTGAAGGCGAGGAACTTCATTAGAGAGCCTGCCTTTATGCACACATTTTATTAGATGGAATCTGTGCCTAACTCTTGGGAGCTTTATTTAGTATTGCATAATGACTCCTTCAACCACTAGTTATACTTTTTTTTTTTTTTTTTTTGCCATTAAAATAGTTGTGATAAGTAAAGGTCACATGCAAAACAGACTAAGGGATTAACCATGTGCTCTCTTAGACGGCCTTCCTCTCTCCAGACTTGGATTTACTGTCACTGCCACTTAGTTCGGACCTGTTTCTGGAAGTTGCTTTCATGCCCCTCCCACCTGGATGTGCCCTTTTCTGTCCCCTTACACCTCTGCAGTCCCTCCCTCTTCTATTTATTCTCATTACTGGGATGCTTGCTGATTAAGGACAAGAAATAAGCCTTCTGTTCACCAAAAAAGAATGTCATTTGTCATCATGAGAACTTCTGAAGTCATGTGTCACCTTTTAAACAAAAATTCAGAAGACAAGTTTTACTTGATGGTTTAGAATTATTGTTAAGAGCATCAGTACCTGCAGCACAGTAGCGATCTCAGATGCTAAAGAGAAGAGTGTCACTGTCCTGCTCCATGGGTCCCCAAACTGCTCTTTCCCTTCCCTTTTCAGTTGATGCCTGTTCTTACTAGTTTTTCTCTTTTGTCTATCACTGTCAGGCTTTATAGATACCTTTTTAAACCCTTTTCAAATCTGCTCCTTCAGATATCCTTTGAGCTGGAAATCCAGATAATCAAGATTCTTTAACTATCTTGAGAAATAATAAATTGGCTATGAGAAAAAGAGGGTTAGGGAGGCTCTCAAATAAGAAAGCACAGGTACTTGAGAGAACCTCAGTCAAGGCTCATGGCTAAAAATATACGAGACCTGTTAGTTTCCTCAAAATGCAAAGTTCCTGATGAAGGTAGTGCACTTGTTTGTAAGTGACCCACCCAGTAATATTTTAACTCTGATAATTCTCAAATAGGCTTTTCTTATATCATAAGTTTAAGAAATCTTATTAAAACTAGACTTCAAATATCTCATTCTCTAATTTCCAAGATCTAGTCAAATAGAAGCCAAGCCTCCTTTGGTGTTCCACTGAGTTTTCTGGGAAGGAGATGAGCAATGTAATAAGAAAGGTCACTGCTTTACTGTTTTTGACCACTTTGCTACCTGAAAGACGGGGGGGTGGGGGAGGGTGCTAGGGGTGGGAGGCGCATTAGCTTGTACTTATAGGTAGAATCTGGCACTGCCATACAGGAATTCAGCTATATTTACCCAGGGTAGGTGATTCACTTCACATCTTTAGTAGAAAGATGCTCTCTGTGGTAGCCACTTTTCTGGTTTCCTAGGACCAGCTGTTCATTTGACAAACTGAGCAGTGCTAGTATGGGTTACAGATTTTGTGATACTGCGCCCCAGTGATCTAGCGCATGAGCACTGAGTTTAAACCTGCAGCTGTTAGAATATTGGTGATTTTTTTTTAATCTCTAATTTGTAAAATGGGATGAATGCAGTACCAGTCTTGGCAGTGTAGTTGTAAGAAATAAGAAAATCATGATCCGTGAAGTGCTTAACATTGTTCCTGGTGCATAATAAACAATAAATAAATCTTAGCTATTCTCACCTTTATTATACAAGACATGCACATATATTACCTCTAGCCCGCCAGGAGGCAGCATGTTTGCCATTAAAGTGGGCAAAACCCCAACATCCTAATAACAATAACATTTTCCCTTGCCTAGGATATTGTGAAGTAGGAAGGGGAAAAAAAGCCAAGTATTACAGGAAGAATGTAAACGTACTTTTCTTATGAATGTTCTATTTTTCTTTTTAACTTTTAAACTCACCTCCACTTTATTTCAAAATATACTCTCAACCATTCAAAAGCATTTTCAAGTTGGAAAGCCTTCTTTTTTGTTTTACAATAAGCTAAATGCAGGTGCAAACTTGAGGGAGACAAACCTTGGAAATTTTAAGTGTGTTGCCATGGCAATGGTTTGCAAGCATGTGTATGAGTTTCATCTTAGCTCTCAAGCATTCAACTGAGTTCATATGTGGAGGTTCAAATCACTAAGCACACGATGTTGCTATTTGTTGTATCTTAAAACATTTAGAAATAACTGCCTGTTGCTTATAGCAACCAGAAACCACAAACTTCTTCCTTCCTTCTTTCCTTCCTTCTCTCCTTCCTTCCTCTCTCCCTTCCCTCTTTCCCTCTCTTCTCTATCCATCCATCCATCCATCCATCCATCCATCCATCCATCCATCCATCCATCCACTTTGCAAATGTGGAGATCTATCACTCATCATCTGCTCTTAGATGGCTAATTTCACCAGTTTGGCTGCTCCAAGCTATATACATAAATTTGACAATAATCATTTTCACTATTGTTGCAAACACAGAGTTACACTCCCAACATGAAAGAGCTGTAAAAATTTTCTACTGATTTTCACATTAGTTTCCTCATTCGAAACTGACGTATCCTTAAAGAAGCATGATAATTATTTAGGGATGCTCTATTAGAACAAACTTTCAGTGTAATGAATTGTGGAGGATAATTTTAAAAATTGTTCCATTGTAGAATGCAGGAAAGAAGATTAAAGTATGTAATCCTATTCTTTAAATCCAATGCCCTTGCCCCCTCAAAGGCATCACCACCACCAACAAAAAAAGACATGAAAAGAAGTAATTTTATCTCATTTAAACCAACACTACCTCAATTGTTCTTGTATGGTTCGGTTGATGCTTCTAAATTGCAAAATTTGTACAATGGACTCATGATTCATTGACAATAAAAGCAGTAATTCTTGACAAAGCATTTTCCCCACAAATAGAATCCTCAGAACACTAAAATTGGTAAGTTTTAAAGCTACCTATTTGGTAAAAGGATAATTTTAACAAATTCTCTTCAAATTACAAACCTTTTTCCATCTAAAATTGCACTATGCAAATTGTCAATTTTGTTAAAAAAATTAATTCATCAGCAAAACAACAAAACCTGGATTTTTTAAAAATGTATATTCTTTAGTTTACCTACCAAAATTTTTTGCTGCAAATGATCCATCATGATACAAAGTGCCCTACATAAAATGAGGCCACAAGAGACCCCACTATCTCCTGCATTTGGTTATCGACAAAACCTTTACTAAATTGTTATTAGCTGCTAAAGCCTGGCATTTATTTAAAATTTACTTGGCTGCTTTAATTTTGACCCATCTTGCGAAACACACACACAGACACAATATTATCATTCTCTCTATCCTCCACAGTCCTTGATTTAGCAGCTTGTTGATGTACAGTACTTTAAAACTGCAGTAAGGCTCCCCTTCCCTCACCCATTCTAAAAAGCCTACAGCAATGCTGGAATTAAACGAATGAGAACACAGTAATTAGCTATGCAAACTGTCAAGTGGATCTAAAAAGAAAAACAACCGGGAAAACACAACAATCAGCAGTTTCAAGCTCCAACAAGAATCTACATTGAGTTCCCATTTATTTTAAACAAAAATAGATTAGGTCTTTTGAAGAAAAAATCACTGCAATTTCCATGGAAATAGGGCAAATCAACTAATGGGCCTTTTACATTTCTAATTTCTATAATACTGATATAGTAGAAAAGTCTGTGATCTTATACTCTTTTCAAATAACCAAGTTTATTACCAAAGTGAGTAGCATTGAAAATGGTTCCAAAGTGGATACAAAACAGGTGAACTGGTCAAATCATATGCTGTGACTGATCCCCCCTAAATTCCCCAAAGCCCCCCAAACATCCCCTTAATAGTTTTACAAGTGGTAATTAAATTAAGTGAACATTAAGGGCAAACTGGAAAGGGGAAAGAATTATTAAATTATCTGGCGTGTTTCTGAATGGGAAGGAGTAGGCTTTAAATTCTTTGGGTAGAGAGTACTGATTATATAATTTGTAGTTAAATCTCTGGATTCTTTACAGATAACTACCTACCCTTGTCCTCCTAGCAACCATGTTGAGTCCCTTTGAAACAACATACTTCTATCATGTACATGCCTTTGTCTGAAGTGTCATGCTTACACTGTATGTTAATGTTCCCTTAATCCATTATACATCCAGTAATAGAATTATATCATATTTTTAAAAAAATTCAGCATTGTAATTAAATTGGTCAACTCAACTACTTTAAAGTTTTTGTTTGCTTCAATTCTCTTAACTTTAAACTTGTGGGACAACTGCCTACTTTATAAATTGAGAATATAAAGTGAAATGCCTGAAAGTGGTCTAGAATAGGACATAGCATTCTGAGAGTCTACCAGGAGTTCAATCATTATCTAGCCCATTGACCTGTGGCAAATAACTCCCAAACCCCAAAATAAGTGAGAATAGACGACTCCTCAGGTTTCTTTAAAATGTAATAATCAAAGACGATACAAGGGAGTCTTGTGATAATGGTATAGTTAAGAATTTTGATTGTGGTGGTGGTTACAAGAATCTACACATGTGATAAAATTGCGTACAACTACACATACACAAACACATACTCATGACTATGTGCATGTACAACTGGTGAAATTTGAATAAGTTTATGATTTATAACAACATCGATATTCTGGTTTTGATATTGAACTATAGTTGTGCATGATGTTAATTCACAGATTCAACTATCTGTGAATCTTTAATCTTTTTTCCAAAGGAAATGTTTTTTAAAAGTGTAGATATATAATACATACATACATAAATATAACAATTTTTAATTTCATGACAGTCAAAGATGAAACACCAATATACAGGTCCTGATGCTTTATTAATGACCTGAAAATTATTGGGTACACACAATTTACTTTTTGTCTAAGTTTGATAGTTTTTATCTAAAACAATTAGTGCTTTTAGGATAATTAGAATATTGCTTATTTCACCATGATTCAAAGTAGGGAAATTGTCACATGACAGGTTGTTATTAACAATATCATTTTTGCCTATCTTTCTGTCATTTATCCTTGAATATGGAATCCTAAAGATTAAGACACCAAATAACTAAAAATTTCAACAACAAATATTGTGCCCTTGATTTAAAAGAAAAATTAAAACAATGAAAATAAAACAAAATTAAAAAGGAAGTGTCAGAAATTTACTAAAAATTAAATTTCCAATACTTATATCCTGAGGACTCTATAGTTTCTGCCCAATTAGCTACTCCTATGATGAGTAATCTTACTTTTCATATTTAATATCCTGCAGAATCCTATTCATCTTGGAGTTAATTTGTTGTGCTCAATATATTTCTTTTCAATGTCATAGAATCCAACAGATTCTTCTGACCTCCACAAGGTCTAAAAATAATTGCCAATGACTTAGCAATTTTATGCCTATAAATTGGTTTCAAAATTCGATTCTTAAGTGACACAATAGGGGCAAAAGAAAGCAATAAATGCCATTAGTAGACTTCTCTTAGAGGAAAAGTTGAAGAAAATAGGCAAAACAAACAGGAAATTATAAAGAAAACAATGAGTAGAAGGAAGGAGAAAAGGAAAGAAAAAGGTATCTCCACCCACGTTTGGGTAGTGGCAGGATGGCTCATGCCATTTTATAAATGAGACCAATGATGGAGATATTTCAGACTTAGGAAAGTAGGATTAATATCTCACCTAGTGAAATGTGAAATAGTCTTGGTTTCAAAATTCTAAAAGGACATTTAGGAGAAAAGAAGGCAATCCATCAAGTCAGTTCTGCTCTAGGACTAGCCAATTAAACTGTGTCTTTAGGATTTAGCTCCCTTCTGGCAGCAAAGACTTCACTCCACTTAAATACCAAACTTAAGACACATAACAGAAAAATGCCTAGTGGGGTATTTTACTGTCTTTGAACATCTGTCACCAAACAGTAGAAGGTAAAACAGAGGCAGTTTCTCAGTCACTTTTAATAAAATTGGGAAAAAATAATGAGTTATCTGATGAAGAAATCCTTTCAGAACCCACGCATGTTTTCCCAAGGTTAATTCCACTGGTGGGAATAAATTTAAAATGCCACAGTACCACAATGCTTCTTAAACTTTGCAGGGAATGCTTTAAAGTTGAAGTGTTTCAAGCTAACCGTGTCCTAGAAGTCAAATCCATCATTATAAGGTTGCATTAAAAGCTAAACCTCTACTATACATATCAATTTGTACTCCATAATGCTGGTTTCCAGAGCATTCACCAAATCCTGTCTAGTTTAGATGCTGATAACAAAGAGAAAAAAAAATATCAAAAATGCAATCACTGCGCCATCCATATATTAGGTCTTGAAATTATGAATGTCAAAGTTCTAATTTCATTTCCTGTGTCTGAGAATATTTCCCTGCTAAATATTTTAAATTACTATAGAAACTTGTAAGCTATATTAGTTTATATATATATAAATTGTGAATATCCATAAAAATAATTCGCCCTACACATCTAACCTTCTATTCCCAATATAGACTCATTTTCTTTTTCCTGTTTATAGAAAAATGCTTATAAAGTCTTGTTCTCTGAATATCTCATTTGGCATTTTTTAAATTTATTTTTTTACAAATCTCTACTGGTGATGAGAATTTTTCTCAAACTGTGTTGTTGACTGTTTATGTCACCACTTTCCTTACCACTTCCATTAGAAACCACAGTGCACCTTATTTCTTAAAGAATCTGAAATTGATTTGGGAATGAAGGACTTTCAGTCCAGAGTAGGCAGCACTTTATAGAATATTTACTGATATAAAACCTAAAAATATACATGGTAAGTACAGCATTCACGTGGGTAATTATTTAGTAGATTCAGCCCATGATTTTACACGACGGGATTCTTATTAGGAACACCAGAGAGGGAATCAGAGTTTCTTGACACATGGTAATGAATATTTTTACTTACAATGAATAATTTAGCTCTTTTGGCACCCATTGTGTGAAAAATAGATTTGAAATAATTTCAAGGTCTCTTAGCAAAGGTAGAGGTTTTGGAACACAAGAAGAACAGGCAGTATGGGGTCCTTTTCCTTTTTTACACAGAATTTTATGTGCTTGTATGATGCACACATTGACTGCAATTTTTTTCACATTTATGAAGCTCATGTGGAAATAAAAAGATGTTTCTTCTATAGCATTTTCTTTTGTGAATTTCTAGGATTCCAAAGACCAATTCTCTCAAATCAACCAGCCTCGCCCATAGAAAGCTAATGAGCCTCTGTATTCTTCATTATGGAAATGGAAAAGGAGCTTTCCCTCTAATTAATGCTAACCATGACTAGAATTAGTCTCACACTAGTTTCAAAATGAAAATTCCATAAGAAAATCCCAGATGTAAATTCATTTCAAAATTCAGGGGAGACAATTCAACAAAATAAAAAGCAGCCTATTTAAGCCACTTAAAACCCTTTCTTTTAAAGGAAATTCACATTTATTCATACTCTAAAATCATAAATTATTAGAGCTGCAAACCCCTCACTTTACAAACGGGGAGGTCAAGTACCAGAAAATTAAGTAGTTGGTCTTCATCATACGAGTAGCAGTATAACTTTATCCAGTACAGCGTCTTTACATAAATCAAAATAAAGTGTCTTAAAATTAGATAAACTACAATTTGAGGTGAATTGGGGAAGCTGTAGGGTAGGTTTTAAGTTCAGGAGATAGTTCTAGGCTTAGAATGTTATAAATTTCACCAGGAAACAGAAAGGGGAAAAGAGATTCGGAGACCAACTTCAAAATAAAACCAACATTTATATAAATGGGAAGAAAAAAGAGGTACAAACAAAAAGGACTGCTTTTCTTAATTTTTTTTTTCTCCTGAAATACTTTATTAAATGTTTCTGAGTAGAAATTCTGGGTTGTCCAGTGAGGAGGGTTTCTTAAGATGTTGGTGGGAATCAAACCAAGCGATGTTGAAATTTTCCAAAAGTAGTCTTATGACACTCAGTGGCATCTATGACACAAAAATTCTAAAAACAGATCATTTCTTAACTTTAATGAATGTTAATTTCCTAGCAGAGACAGAGGTACAATGCTTAAACATGATATAACATTAGGGGAAGCTGGATGAAGAGTAAACTCTATAAAATGGTTGTGACATTTCTATATATTTAAATTATTCTGAATTAAAACATTTATTTATAAAACTAATAATAAAAAAACATATTGACATGATCAAGTTCTATATATTATGTATTAGTGGGCAAAACCAGTTTTATAAAATAGTTTTCTTTAAAAAAAAGATGCAGATACATTCACAAAGTAAAGAAATACAGCCACAATCATAAAACTATAAAATAACCAACCTATAAATCCCCTATTCTATAATATTTACAAACATAAAACATGTATTTTCCTCGTTTAAATGGCATGTCTTTGGAAATGCCCTTACAAAGTAGACAATCAAACCAAGTATATACTTTTCTACTTCATCTCATCATTTAAAACCCTCATATCTCTTCCTAAAGTACTACAAAGAGTTGATTCATCATTTAGGGAATTGCTAGGTGGAGAGAGAGAGAGGCAAGGAGGCTACATTCTGTAGCCTTCTGTTTAAAATAACACAATCTATTGCAATTGAAATCTCACTGGCTGTGTGAAAAACCAGAAGTCAGTAATCTAGGAAACCCTTGTTACATGGATGACTTTAAATAGTGAGCTTACTATCCCTAGCTTGAGATTTTGAAAAGTAATCAAGAACTATTCAGTTTGGTATTTTACATCTAGGTATCATTTCAGTCATTTCTAATGAATGGTTCATGAAGTTTCCCATAATTATTTACTGCATTTTAAACTACTTACTGAGGAAATAATAGTACTGTATCGATAACCATTTAAGTACCATGAATAGACTGTTTCCATAATTATCACTTATTCAAAATTGTTGTACTCAAGGCCAGACCCTTGCTTCCTGTCTATATCCATCCACATTCTATTTTCTTTTTGGCAGGTACACTTCAAAAAGAAAATAAAATCAAAGATAAAGAAGGAAGTAGAATCAAGCATACTGAAAATCATTTCTGAAATAATTTACAAACACACTCAATTATACCCTGGTAGCCTGAGATAGTTATACTTACTCCAATGTGTCTAATTTACTATTGGAAAAATAACTCAATATTTCAAATCATCCCATCAGTAAAAGGAAACCAATTTCCTTTAAAGAAGAACATTTAGTAATAATGGCTAATTTTAATGAATAAAGAGAATGAGTACAAACTAAATATGCAGGCGATTTTTAAATAAAAAAGTTATGCACATTTTTCATTACTTTTATTATTCATAAAGCATAAAAACTGGCTTTTAAGAAATCAATATGTTGTCCTGAGAATATGCAGAACAGGAAACAA
The DNA here is from genome assembly GCF_000151845.1 of Pteropus vampyrus. Classification (NCBI taxonomy): domain Eukaryota; kingdom Metazoa; phylum Chordata; class Mammalia; order Chiroptera; family Pteropodidae; genus Pteropus; species Pteropus vampyrus. Next base: position 8,944,357 of record NW_011888872.1, on the reverse strand, counting down.
CCATCTTGATTGGTTTTTGAGACAAGCTACTTGGGACCCTGCTTCATATTAAAATATCCTCAGTGCCCTAAACACCACTTCAGAAGCTGGTACTGGTGTTATGAGATGTATATCCATCCGCCTGATTTGACTGCTCAAACAAACATGGGAAACATGTAGCAGAATAACACTAGTGCATACTGAACTCTCCTTTCTCCAAACTACCTCAAAGTATGTAGCAAATTCTCAGCAAACAGGTGTTCATTAATTGATTCTAATGGATAAAACAGTTCACCCTTCAATACTCCTCTAGTTTTATATGTGCTTGTCCTGACTCTGCAACTGGACTTGTAAGGCGGCAAGTGTCTTTTTTTTGAGTTACCTATGATATCTAGGAAAGTTCTGCTAGAGATCAACAGCCAGTAGATATTTTAACAGATCATAACTATAAAATGTACAACAAACAGAGACAGGTGCTTTATTATTGCTTGTATGTGTCAGCATGCTGGAAATAAAAGGTACATTTCTTTAAGGCTAAGAAAACTCTTGACAAAATTTCCCCTGAAATTTCTAGTTTCTTATATGTATCCTTTAAACCCATTATTTAGCAGCTAATTATTTAGCAGTGTATCACACAGACACACATATTCATAGACTCACCACTATAAACCTAATGGATAGGTGATCCGCTTAAATATAACTAATTGAGAGAAGTCATGGCATTTAATTGAAAACAATAATTTTTAAGCCAATGGGAATGTAAGTGGTTTAGAAAGCACATCTGGTCACGCAAGATAATCCATTAAGTAGACAGTTTACACATGGGTAATTGAGAATTGTTACCTGAAGCTATATCTATGCAACTCCAAAATAAGACATTTTTAAAAAAATCAAAATTCTACGTGATATTTTTGATCTAACAAGAAATATTAGCATTTAAAGTCATAAAGATAGTTTTAGTTTTACATTATAATACATACTTTATATGTGTAGCATTTTATATGTAATCTATATTTTTGTACATATAATAAATATTTTTTTCATTGTAAGTAAATTCATTTCACTGAAGGATTGATTGGGAAGGCAATGTCTCTAAAGCTCTAGTAGAGTTTTCAATTTAAAAAACTGTGAAGAGGTCAGATAGGTGAATGTATTTTCCCATGCCATTAAATCCCCACTTTATCCATGAATTTACTAGTAAATCTAGGCTGTGAACTTACAGAATCATATTTTTGGTCAAAAATCTGAAATACGCTTACAGACAAGTTGGTATCCTACAAAACCTATTATGTTTCAATAAAAACACAGTGAAAACAAGGATGAGAGCACACAGACTTCAGGACTGATCTTCTGGAGACTGATTTCTTTTGGTTCCCCCAAATAATATTCAAGTCATTCCCACTATTATGTGAAGTTTCTGTCTTTTAAACTAAACAATACTTAAAGTAATGTAGGCTTTAGAACAAAAGACACAATAGTTGTGGGAAAATAGTAAGAAAAAGTATTTGAGCCTTTTCGTTATCAAGAAAATAATTAAATTGTGGCTTAATCTGTAGAATCAAAAACAAAAATAAAACAATAAAAACAACAATGAAAACAAAAATATATAATTGATTTTTGGGAAATAGTTTTGAGATAGTTCCTAATGTTTAACCAAGTGAATTTAAATGAAGGTAAAAATTTGAGGGGCAAATGGAAATGTGTAGTGATAATCACATATAATTTATGACAAAAATAGAACACATCTCTCAAGTAGTTTTGCTTTTTCGTGGCTATTTAGTTTGGACTCATACTGTCTTCATCTGCTAAGGAACACTAGCGGTCTCCATGGGTTTATAACTGTCCAAGACTTTCCCCAATTCACCTGTCTACTGGAAATTGCCTATATACTCCATGATATTGTGCTTGACTCCACTCTCTGTGCCAGAGTGATGAGAGTAATTCAAATATCAACTGTCAAGTAAATGTAAACAACATAGCAGAAAGTAAAATCAATCTTTCTGGGTCAATATGGTAACTTTAGCAGATTTCAAGCCTAAGTATACACAAAAATGTATAAAGCAGAAGTTGGTGTCATTACACTCTGCTGAAAATATACATAGCTTATTGTTTTATTATTTGTAATATTATGTTTTATAATATTGTTGTCTGAAGCATATGGTATTTGAGTCCATAAATGCCAGATAAAGCAGCAGAGGAATTTAAGCTTCACAGTAGAGAAAATGGGAAGTGAAAGAGAAGACAAGGGACCACCTTGTGAAAGTATAATTAAATATCCACCAAAACTGTTCATGTAAGAATTTTGCTAGTGCTCATAACACTGGAATTCAAAACAATAATTTTGACAGGGTCAAAATCTCGTTTAAAGTGAGTTATTTTCCAGATGGGCAGAGGGTAAAGCTTAGTTCTTGACATGCTTAATACAGACAAAGGATGAAAGTCCTTGGTTCCATGCTTTTTTTCCCATTTGAAAACTACAAAGTATAAGCTAAGAGGGCTTTTCACTTCAATTAGTATCTGTCTAATGCATCCATCATACAGTTATTTGATTGCACTTGTAGTTTATAAATCACCCAGATGCTGTGGGATGAGCACGTTTCATAAATTAAAGGAGCATATGGAAGGCACACACTGAGTAACATTTCATCATAACTACCCAAAACATCCTTAACATGCAGTGCAACATCACTAATTACTGTGTAAAAATGTAAGCATTTCCCTGGTCAACGTCTCGGTGAGACATTTGCTTAGCAGTTGACCCCAGATGCTATTGTGACCAGACATTTACCGCCACTGCAGGGCCCTTCTCCTTTCATTCCTCTTTGCTGTAAGGAGAATGTGGCCTTAGTCCACTCAGGCAACCTTGATCGTTCAAAGTCAATAGAAATTTTTATTCTTTATCATTTGGTCATTTTGCTTATGAACACTGGTCAGCCCTCCAAAATATAAATCTGTCAAAAGTTCTGTCTGCTGGCTCTATTTCTTTCCAAAAACATTAAGGGAATTTGCCAATTGAGCATTTTGCTGCTCACTGGATTCTTTCATTAATTTCTAAGAACAGGGCACAGAAGAAAAGGACTACAGAAAGTAAAAGAAATTGGCTTAATTCTTCAGCTCTGGGGAAACTAATATAAATGATCTGAGTAAATTATCTGTAATACCTCAGTGTACAACAGGTAGAGCTTTTCATTCTCTTGTGTAGGTCATAGTTCTTTGTCAAGCTATGGTTCAAAAGGTAAGTCAAGAGAGACGTTCAAAATGGCAAAACTTCCTTTGAAGAATGGAAACTCTCTTCACCCACAAGACCCACCAACCAAATGATTAAGTGAGCTGTGAGTGACCCATGGACCAAAAGATGTATATTTAAGTTTTTAAATTTGTGGGGTTTTAAAATTTGTGTTTTATTGGTACATTGGTAGGAAAATTTTGGTCAAATTCAGTTGTACTCAGGACTGAAATTTTGTCTGGGTTCACCTTAAATTCTAAAAGAATCATTAAAATTATAAAATTCAGAGGTAAGTATATTTTCATTCTTTCCCAATCCTATTATCTTTCTAGGCAAAGGCTATGCCCAGTTCTCTGGGCACTTGGGTGACAAAAGGCTTGATGGAGGATGCTGAGAGATTAACTTCATTTCGGAATTTGAACTGGGCGTTGGTCAAGCCCCAAGTTTCATGACAAAATCAACAGATACGTAAATAAAAGATTCAGAATTATTCTAGAAATGAAAATCTGTTTATAAGCCAGAAGTAAAATAATAGATTAGTCAGCATGGGCTCTAAATATTTGCAGAATTGAAAGCTTACTTAGGGAAAAAGCCAGTAAACCCTATAGATACCTGAATCACCTAAGGTCTAGCAAGTAATTTTAGTAATCACTGCCATATTTATATTTAGATACAACCAACTCAAATAATAAGATTGCTTAATTTTAATTTTTCTCCTACTTTTCGTGAATATGGCAAAGAGAAAAAGGTTACAAACATCATCAAATAGACAAAGCACCATTTACATTCTGGTAAAGCAATTTTAATTTATGGGACTTCTCTAAAATATGAAACAGGGGCTACATAATTTAATAAAAAATAGCTGTCACAACAGACATGGCATTTTACCTTATAATTAAAGGAAGATACGATCAGAAGTTCACTTGAAAAGAGAGGCCAGGCTTCCCTCCCTATTAGGCAGACTCTTCCCCTCCTCCTCCCCTTTTCTGATTTGCAATCCCTTCTGTCCTCCATCTGCTCCACCCCCACTTATTGTCTCCACTCACTGCCAAGCGTGCCAATCCCATCTGGCCATACTCCTGCTTCTGCTGGCTCTAATTACCATGGGCCTAGAAAATATTTGAATGTTAAGGCATTTTCTCTCTTCATGAGAATAAAAACTAGTTAAAAGAGTATCAAAAAATTCCCCAAAGAATTCTCACGAACACACACACACGCACGCACACACACACACACACGTAATATCTCGCAAATACAAGCAGTTTTTTTAGAATCCTCTCCTAGACCAAAACAAAAAAAAATGCTTTAAAATTTTCACCTTAGATGCATTTTAAAAAACTGAAATATTACTATCTTTGAAATTTATATTTCAAAAATATAAACAATTTCATTAATCCCAGACATGCATGTTTTTTTCAGTAAGCAGAATTGGTGTAAATAAATGTTACTCAAATTTTACCATCGTGAAATATTTCTATTAATCAGAATTAATCATTGATCACTAATACATTTTCAGTTGTACCGAACATACATTTAATTCAGACATTTCACTATTATAAATTCTCAACGGAAATGTGACTGTCTCAAAAGCATGCATGGTCAGAATTTAAGCATATTTAGAAAAAATTATCACCAAGTCATTAACAATAATAAAGCACTCTGGCAAGTCTTGAAAGCAGCTTTTATTCATGCTTTTACTTGAACCAACTTAATACATAAATGCACACACACAGACACACACAATTTTTGATTGTTTTTGTCACAAGCATGCTAAAAAAAACCTTCTGAAGCTCACATAAAGCAGCAAACAAAACTAGAAGCAACCATGCTCAGGGTTTAAGGACATTTAAAAATTTAAAACAATCTTTCTACATTTCATATAGAGCATGCATAAATTTGACATGCAATCTCCAAGAAGAAATAGTTTAATATAAATCTTAAAATTAGTTTATCCAAAAGAGTTTATTCTTATTTTCATTATTATTGTTCTTAGGTTTCTGGTGTCTTAAACCCTGCATGCTGCAGTTCTAAGCTGTGCTGAGCACCGGCTGTGACAGAAGAAGCTACCTGCGAGTTTTCACAGTGCCATCTCATATCCATGTCTGTCTGGCTACCCTGCGTGCTTAGAGCTTTTTTCTTAATTCTTAATGGAAATCCTAGGAAATTTAGTCCATCCTCTGAAATCAATACTGGTGACAGGAGAGCTCCCTGACTCAGTGGGAGATCAAGATGATAAATTGCCTGCGCATCAGCCTGGCCTATCAGTGCCCTGCACACAGATGGGCGAGAAAATACACAGAAAAGGCTCTATCAGTCACGTGTCACCAAGGAACCAATGGCTGACGCGCTACTGCAGGAAGGGATGCTGCAGTTCCGTCTGCAGTTGACGAGGCTGTTGGTACACAGCCCAGCCCGCGCCTGACTCAAAAAGTCTAGGCAGTCACTACTGTTGAATTTGCAACCCGGCTGGGACTGCAGAGAGGGATGAGCATCCCATTTAACCCCTGACCCAAATAAGACCTATTTTCATGCATAGAGAATTTTCTCTGTATTACTTTCTAATCCAATGTGATTGCTGAGAAGAAAAACTATTTTTCTTTAAACATCCAGCCCTAAAAGTCTTACATGCTTCTTTTCAGATGACTATCATGTTTCTATCTACTTAAATTAGAAACCTTAAACTGTGCAATTAGCAAGCAAGAAACCGTGCTAACAGAATCACCTCAAAGCTTTAAAATTGTAATTATAATTTTTATTTCCAAGTTAATGAATGGCATTTTTGAATGCCACGTTTATAATGAATATATTTATGAGATGATTTTATAAAGGCAATTATGCAACTTTAAAAAATACATTATTGTGCTTTTTTTTTTTGCCAATTAGAACTGTTCCTCTTTAAAAATGATTTAAGTCCCAATGAATATGCCATTTTTTAAATCTTTAAAAATAACGAACAAGCACCAAAGGATGTACTTTGTTTCCCAAAGCCTAAAGAACAAATATGTTATCTAGTGATGGAAATATGACCTTATTTTTTGCCTTCCCTCTGAAATTTAAAAGAATTCTTTGGTAATCAAGGGCTCCACATCTGGAATACAATATGGAAATATATGCCCTAATATATTTGCTTCCATTTATCATTTTGTAATAACCGATATTTTGCACAGTTCTACAAAGTAACTGAGATGATTATATCCAGTCTGACAGGAAAGGTTATAAGAGACCATGGTATGTTTCAAATGACAGTATCATAGAGATTAAAAAAAAAAAAAAGATAAAAAACTGAACAATTTTCAGCAATAACATTTATATCAGAGAGTACTCAGGAACTTCTCTTTGTTCTTTATCGCCCAGCTTTAATCATATCCATGCATTTCGAGAATTTATAATAATTGCTGTCATTCAACAGTACTTAGAGAAAAATTTGAGAATAAGTAAATTGCCACTAAATTTCAGAATGCTGAAATTCCAAAGCTCATTTTGTCTTGGTGACTATTTTTTAAAACATATTTCTGAAAGACTGAACCCTGTCAAGTTTGTGCCCATTCTATCTTTGGCCTAGTTATTCAATTACAACATAATCATCAAAAATCAAACTTCATTCTTTTAAAAGAAAGTATTAAGGCTCAGAGCACTTCTATTTAAAAAAAAAAAAACAATAAAATTATCAACATCGAACCTGTTCATTGCAATATTGTAGCAGCCCAAAACTAGAAACCACCTAATCATCATTAATGAACTGATCAGATAAATTATGGTACAACATTACAATCAAGATGATCTGCAGCTATAAAGTATAATGTGGTAAATTCAAATGTGCTTACACGAAAAGATCTCTAGAATGTATTGTTATTTAAACAAAAATTAACAGTACTAATTATAAACTATTTAAAGATTATACACATACAAACATTTACACATACAAATATATAGCTGCATACGAAGAGAAAATTTTCATAGAGACAAAATATCAGTCAATAGTGGTTAAATCTGAGGAGGGGAGCAGAGTTCAAAGGTGAGAGTGAGGCTCAGTTTTACTAGGTACCATTCTGTACATTTTTTCATCAAGTCTTTGTACTCTATGTACTACTTCTGTCATTTAAAATTAAATTAATGATATCTATATTCATTTAGGTTTAGAAGAATGTGACTGGTAGATGTTTTGAGCAAAAAAAATTAGGAAGGGAAGGCTTTTTTTTCAAAGAAAATAAGGAGGGAAGGCTTTTTTTTCAAAGAAAATAAGGTAGGTATGGGCAAGAAGGGGGCTCTCTAATACAGGTTCTGGCTGTCTTAACTGAAGACCTCCACTTCTCACAGTCACTTCTAGTTCTTTCATTTCTAAATGCAGATAACAATACAAACCTACATGTGTTAAGAGCTTTACAATTTATAGTGACAATTTCTAAATTATCTTTGATTCTTAGAGGTAGGAATAGGAAGGACTGAGAAGTAAATGATTTGGCTAATTACCCAAACTTGGACAAATTAACCCCTCTAAGCCTTAGTTTTCTCAGCAGGATGCAATTAGCAAGAAGTGGCAGAACTAAACTTGAAGCTTAATTTAGGATATCATTTACTACTGCTTTAAAAGCAAGATAATGTGCATGCTTTTACCAACAGTGGTATAGGGCTAAAGACAAAACACATTCCATTTTCCTGCATTTCCTAGCCAGCACAAGCCTTTAGATTCTACTGCTGACTTCTGTTGCTGTTCACAATTCTTATAACTTGAAGAGATATCAATGTTTTTCTTAAAAACATTTAAATGACCAAATTAAGTCTGAGGCTTGTAATTTACATTATTAAAAGATTTTTTGTTTTAGATAAAACTATTCTAAATCAGTCATTTATGGGGGTGGGGGGTGATTTTGCCACCAAGAAAACAATGGAAAACGTCTCAAAACATTTCTAGTTGTCACAGCTGGGGATGTGCTACTTAGCATCTAGAAGGTCGTGATCCAAAATGTAGCTAATCCTATAATGCCCAGGACAGTCCCCAGAATAGAGTTATCTGGCCCCAAGTGTCAATAGCATTGAGATTGAGAAACCATGCGCTCTAAATGCTAGGCTTTTCCACCTTATTTACAAAGAGGTAAAAAAAGAAAAAAAAAAGTATTCTGTACTATGAGGTATATGTTTAAAGTGGCAAGGAAGTAAGTTTAGATGGAGAAGAGAGAAGTATCAAGGACCAGGCCAAAGAAGTCATGGAGAAGAGGAAGAAACAGCAAATGAGGATGAGGAGGTAAGAGGAAAACTCAAAATGTGGTGGCTTGGATGCCTATAGTAAAAGTGTGTTAGAGAAGACATTAGGGCCAACTTGCCCACATGCTATTGGTAGGTCAAGAAATCTTTTATTTATAGACTTTTCTTTTTATTTAAACAAAGTGAGAAATTAACCTCATTGAAATTAAAACAAAAGACTTGAGACCCTTATTTCTTCTCCTTTTTGAATTTTTAAAGATATAACCAGAAAAGGTAGTATTTATAGACATCACAGGATGGCTTTTTGAGAGAATGAGTGAAGGGGAGGGAGCTTTTGTGTGATCCTCAAATTATACTTCTGAAGCTACTTATGGTCTTAGGCTACTTTATAGTTCACAAAGAAGGGGATGTAAAAAAGCAAGCGAACAAATCCTGTTTCAGACTATCCCTCATCACAGTGTACAGAGGTGGCAAATACCACCATATAGCTCTAGAACTATGTCTGCAGCTCTTGTCTCCAGTCCCCCACCCAGTCATTTTATCCACAGAAAAGGCTTCTGGGGACAGTGTACTCAGGACCAGTTTCAGGCACTTTCCCTCTATGACACTGCTGTCATGCCAATTTCCACACTTTGCCAACCCTGTGGCATTCAGGGTCAGTACAGCAGAGCTGAGATACAGAGCCACCTGGAACACCAGGACATTCGAGCAGCTTCAAGCCAAATTAATGCTCTTTTTGACAGGGAAATATTGCAAAAAAGAAAGTGGGAGGGAGGGAGTGCATGGAGGGATAGAGAGAGAGGGAAAAATGAAGAGAGAGATCTGGAAAAACCCCACAGATTCACAAATATCATTACATAGTCTATGGTGTGGGAGAATATTGCATGTAATAATTCTCTTAAAACTAGATAGATTTTTACAACTCCAAAAGGTTTTATAGCTCTCATAGTCCAACTCCTTCATTTTACAAATGAAGAATTTTTATGACGAGAGGTTAAATAACTTGGCTTAAATTAAATGGCAGTGGGATTCTTTGCTATTCTAGTCAATGGGTGAATGTGATATTGGCAAGTTTCAATATGCTATCAAAAATTACCATAATTACCAACCAGAGTAAGACTTAGAGGAAGAGGGAAAACTGATGTCAAATAAGAGACAGCAAATGGCTCCAAAGCCTCCTCCCTCCCCCACTGATACTGGATGAAGGATTGAAAGCTTTTACTTTCCAGGAAAGAGAGTATGATTCTTCGATGAACATTTATAGGATAAGAAATACAACAGGAGAAGCTTGGGTCTCCTCCTTTCATAAGAATATGAGTGGCTTCTGAAGATTTGTTTTTAGTGCAAATTCTCTTGTCTGTACTTGATGAATGGGAAGAAAGATGCATAGGTGGCTTTTAAAAGACATATGTCAGGAAGTTAACTCCAGTTGTGAGAGAATATAGAATAGGGAAACATTCTGGACCGTTTTCATTTTTTAAGAAAAAGGAAAAATATAAATAGTGGAAACCTGTAGTAGATTATCTCAGCTTTAAATTTTTATTCATTTTGCTTTTTCTCTCCTATAATGACAGTGCTAGTTTGAGGCCATGGCATACCACTAAACTTGTTCATTACTAATTTAATATTTGCAAGTACATGTTGAAGGTTAGAGGTAAATTAATGTTTAAATGAGTAAAATGTCATATATTCTAGATCTTATGGTTTTTTTCCCCTGCTACTCTATTCTTGTGAGTTTTGTTCTTTACATTGATTATTTCTCTAGGTACATATGCTTTTTAAAAATTAAAAGCACAAACAAAAAGCCCACTGCCTCATATAATCTTTTCTATACCACTGTACTCTAAAATTTGTTATACTAATGTTAAAAATAAAAGAAATGGAGACTCAGAGGGATTGAATAACCTCATAACCATGAAATTTGCAACTGAAAGGCTATTGACTACACATCAAAAGTACTTTACTACTGAGAACTACTACTAGTGCTCTAGAATAGTTGTTCTCAAAGTAGTAAGCATAAGATCCAAGAAGGAATATTTTAAATACCCAGATTTCAGGCCCTTCCCTGAAGACTGATTCTCCGACTCTGACTTCAGTGGACCCCCAAAGCCTGCATTGTTAATCAGCATCCCACCTCCAGAAGTTAAGAACATCAGGGTCACCTTGGAGATCCAGATTTAAAATTCTTTTTCAGGAAAAGCCACATCAACAGGATTTCTAATGAACAAAAATGGGAAGTTTTTTTAAGGACTAAATTAAGAAGAGTGGCATGAGTAGTATTCACCAAGAGATAAATTGCAACAGAGATCATTGCTAGAGCAAAATGGAAAAATGCAGGTACTTCAGACCCATCCATTAAGGGATAGTTTCCCAAACTGAATTTTACAGCATAAAGAATATTTTAGCTGGAAATACTTTTGAGTAAGAAAGATTAATGTGCCGAGAACTGTGCAAATAGTAGCATTTAGAAGAAAAGGATGACCCTTTAGTAGACACAGAGAAATATGGCACTTGACTGAACTGGTCCCTACCTCACTGTTGTGATTAGAAACCATGAATGTACACATATACAGGTAGAGTCCTTTCACATATCCTAAAAATTCATTTGTACTGAGACTCATGAAGATGAAGTAAGAGTGTACTGTACAGAAATTGTCCTGGAATTGTTTTTCTCCCAGCTGGCTTCTAGGTTGGCCAGTTTCATGTCAAAGGGTAATGGTGCTGAAACATTTTCATTTCAGATTAATCTCTTTAGGATTTATACTGCCAGTCCCTAATTCATTTTTAATATTGTCTGAGCTTTTGGGCATACTATCTGTTTCCTTTGTTTCAACAGTAGGCTAATTGTTCCTTTTGGTCCAGACTCAAGATTCTAGGGACAACGGCAATAAAGAACTGATTCTCTCCGATGGTGTGAATAGGACAGTGCCGTTTACCAAACAGGCATCAGTAACCAAATGTTTTTGGTGGTTGCTTGATGAAAAAAATTAACCAAAAAAGCCATAGTCCATGGTCAAGTCTGATAGAAAGCAGGAAAGAAAGGAGAGAGGCAGGAAAGAAAAAAAACAAAAGGAAAAAAAGAACACAGAACCTTATATGTAGCTGAGGTACATTAATAGACCTTGTAAGAAACTTTAGGATTCAGTGAGTACAGCTTTTTAGCATTATTAAATGTGAGTCTTTTTCCTCCCTGCTCACCCATCACAATTTGCCAGTAATGGACCATACAACGATATTTTCAGCAACAAGAATGACTTAGAAAAGATACCTACTTAGAAGGTTACACATGACTCCACAATTCTATGCATGCACACAAGCACCTGCACATAACAGAATCCAGATTTTCACTTATCAGGAGTGAATGTTTTCCATTCACAAAATTGTGAGACCTAAGCTGGAAACAAAGCTCATCTTGGAATGAATATAACATTATAAGAACAGCAATGAACAGATGAAGTTCTCAACTGGTCACTCATATAATGTTCCACAAGAAAACTGCAGGAAGTGGAAGCACTAATTTCATGTAGATTAATATTTTACAGCAATTGTTTTCCAAATTTCTGGTGCCTAAGAATTTGAGTGCTTGTTTAAAATGCAAATTTCCTGGCCCCACCCTGATATACTTAATTATACTTTCTAGAGAAGAAGGATGAAAAACTGCATGCTTAACTTGTATTTCAGGTGATTCTGCTGCAGGTTGTTTTGGCCCTTACCATGAGAAACACACACTACATGCATTCTCCTCCTATCTCCATCCCCTGCCCACTCTGACACCGGCCTTGAACATGCTGCATTACCCAATTCAACTCCTTAAGATGGTGCCTTTCATTTTGGGTGACAGAAGTTTGGAAAATCTAGAGAGAGATTCAGAAATGATGGGATAGACAGATTCTAAAGAGATTTCCTAGAACAGATATCATTCAACTTGGGTCTTGAAAGAGTTAATTATTTTAGCAAAGGCATGGAGGTATAAAAATGCTTTTCTTTAAAATTTTAAAAATTTATTATGTAAATGATAATTTTTTTTTTCAACTGACCTAGCAATGCTTCTAGCACATAGGAAATGGTCACTAATTACTTAAATTAGTAAATAATATGACCACAAAAAGTAAATCTATAAAAAATAATCATTCACAATCCCACCATCTTCATGAAATGTTTTGTTGTTGTTGATGCTGTTGTTAGTGTTTTGATTTTAATTTCATATTCTTTCTCCATTTCTTATCTGTATACACACATAATTTTAAATAGCTGTAATAATAAAGATAGTTTTATTCTGTTTTACAATTTAATATGATGGCATATACATTTTCCATCTTGACTTAGAATATCATTATCATGCTAATAGCAATCAAATGATTAAACTGGTGTATTATAATTAACATAACTATTTTGTATTTTTTTAGATAATGGATCCATCTCTATTTTGTATTCTGCTATTATAAATGACACATATCTTCCTTTATATTTTTTTTTCCATAAGATAAATTCCCATAAGTGGGATCATTGGTCTAAAGACATAGTGTTTGTAAAGATTTTGAAACAATCTGCCAAAGCACTTTTCTAAAGACTTGTTCTAATTTTCATATTTCTCCAGCATTTGATGTTCTATTACATCTTCACGAGTGTGAACATATTGTCTTTTCTATCTGGAGACGACGCCCTTTTCCCATTTAAAAAAAAATCTGGTAAACTCCTACACGTTTTTTACTAAGCCCAAATGCCATTCTTTCTTTCAGCCTTTGCGAAGCCCCCAGGCAGAGTTAGTCATTATTTCCACTGTGCTGTTCCGTAGTACTTAAGTAATGATACCATTTTTAGCACTTATCTAATACTTCTGTTTGTTGTAGTTGTTTGTATATTTCTTTTCTTCCTAGATTATTAGCAACTCCAGGGTTGACCTACTGTCTACTTTATCTTTGGAACCTCAGCCTCTGGCACAGAGCCTGGCATATATTAGACATTCCATAAATGTTCGTTAAGTAAGTAAGTAGAAATGTAGGAATGAATGAATGAATGTGTCAACATGATGCACAAGTTTAAGTCTCTTGCTGTGTCTCTGGGTAAAAATGCCTTTTTCTTTTTGTATTTATTTGTATTTTTGTAGGTCTGTTTTGTAATATTTCTTTATATATTATATTTACATATTTCATAGGTCTATATTTTTATATTTTTACTGATCTACTTTCAAGCCTGTGGGCCCAATTTTGTGACATGCTGTAAATCAACTCTCTGAAGCTTTTAGATAATAATATTTGAGTACATCAGAATCAGAAAACATTTCTAGTTCAAAAAGAAGCACCTTTTATAATGAAATGTAAGATAAGTGAACAGAATTAAAAACCACCTGTGGAGACTATAGCATGTACATGGCCCAAACTGTATAGAGAATAAAACTAAAAAAAAAATCACTGATAATGTATAATAACATATAATCAATAATATTCTTATATATCACTTTATGCATTTTGACACATTTCAACATACACTCTCTCATTTGATCCTGACCAAAACTTGGTAAAAAAACAAAATAAATATATCATAATTAAAATTTGAAAGATAAGGAATCTAAAGCATAGAAATGTGGCTAGCAAGTGGAAAAACCAGGGCCAGAACTCACATATTGTGAGTCACATTTTAGCTTTCATTCTAATAAAATCATTAGACCCTGCTGACTTTTGTTACTTAATTAACAAAACAGAAAATGAGTGTTGAAACAATATAAACAAGACCTGTGGTTAAAAGCAATGAAACAAAAACTTTATTGGCAGAAGAAACATTTTTTCCCCAAAAGAATGTTTATGAATAATTGAATATGCAAATAAATAATATCAGAGGACTCTTTTTGAAATTAGTGGCAAATGAAGGAACCTGCTTTCCCTCCTTCCTGGTGGCTCCTGGTCGTTTTGGGAACTTATTCTCAGGAAAGCATTGCAGTGGATCATTCACTCTGTCATTTAATCATTCAACTAATACACATCATGGTCTACCTGGGTACAAAGAACTGTGAGAAATACAAAAAAATATATACAGACTCCTTCTCTGAGAACACACACGCACACATACACAAAGAGAGGGAGGGAGGGAGGGGGAGAGAAGCGTGGCGGGGGTAAGGGGGAGGCGGGGAGAGAGAGGGAGAGAGAGAGAGAGATGCTACATACTATAAATGCCACAGAAATTCTATTATATAGTAAACATTCTGAAATTCCAGAGAGGAAGAATGATATCTAGACCCATGCCCTGTATTGAGTTTCAGATGTCCACCTAAGGAACAAAGTGGGGGATATTGATTTTGTTATTTTGTGACTTTGTACAAACAATTTAATCTGCCTACGCTGGGGTATCCTTGTCTGTGATATAAAGAGATTAAATCGCTTTTGCCAATCAAATGTGTGTAATATGTGACTGCAAGGGAGAGAATAACTCAGTGGTAAGAATATGAGCAGTGAAATCAGACAAATCTGGCTTCGTGACCTAACCTTGAGGCTTAGATCAGCTAGTTAGCACAACCTTTCTAAGTCTCAGGTTCTTCATCCATAAAATGAGAACAGCAGCAAGACATATCTTTGGAAATTTCCCATAAGGTATAAATGAGATAATATATAAAACAGGAAAAAACAAACAAAAAAATGGCACATATTCGATGGTCAGTAAATAGTATCAGTTATCATTAACATGAAGAAGCAGCTGCAAGGCACTATATAATTTCCATTTTATGATTCTACATAATTTATTTTTGACATGGCTCACTCACTACTGGAAGTTATTAGTATTCTATATGTAATGAAGGCCAAAGGTATGTACTATTCTTAGAACTTTTAAAATTATGTATAGATTCATGAAAAGCCTGGGAAAGAGACTATATTTTATTTTGCAATGTGCTAGATTTTTCCTGTACTCTTTGGAAAATGCTAAGCTTTGTTTCAGTTGTCATTTTTATGTGAACTCCAGTTCAATTAAGCCCAAACAATGAAGTCATTAGTGTGCACTGAGTTTAGTCACTTTCATAAATGCTGCATTAATTGCCTTAGAGGTTTTCAACTTCATTTCCAATCTGACAAGCATGACAAATGGAGTTCAAAAGCACGACACGCTCCCAGGTACATTCCCAGCAAACTGGCTACAACCTCATCTTTTTTCTTTTACTTAAGAAGGCATATTGGAACACTGTGATTGAGGGTGATGCTATCACAGACAATCTTGAATCTATTCTACTTTTTATTTAAAATATCATCAACAACGAAAACCTTAATTATTCACTTACTTTGGAAGTTAAACCATTATTATCAATACATCACTTAAAACATACTTCATGTCTGATTGGGACATACCAATATGTAACAAATTATGGTATAGAATTCATGGCATGTCTCAAGGAAATGTGCCTGTTATGTGAAAAAATCCAAAGCCCAGTCACCCTGTGAAGAAAATGCATTATGTTCTAGACACCACTACCATGAAAAAATAAAAAGCTCTAGCATCGAAAATGTTGGACAGATTGAAAAGATGTTTACTTAATGATATGTTACTTAGATCTAAGCAAAATGATAAATTATCTAGAAACTTAGAAGGCACAGGACATATATGGGTATCATACAAAATCTAGCATTTCTCTGGAACAGCAATTCTTAAAATTTTTAATCTCTGGAACCCTTTTTCTCTCTTATAAAGTATTGAAGATTCCCCAAATCTTCTGTATATGTAAATTATATCTATGTATATTTACTCTATTAGAAATTGAAAGTGAGAAAATGTTAAATATCTATTAATTCATTTTAATTAATCCATTACATGTTAACATAAGTAACATACACTTAAAAAAACAGCTAGTTTTAAAAACAAAAATTTTTGAAGAGTATAATATTGTTTTACATTTCTGTAAATATTTTAAATATCTGGTTTAATAGAAGATATCTGGGTGCTGATATCTGTTTCTGCATTTAATCTATTGCAAAATCACATTATTTAGTCTCTGAAAAACTCCACTGTACTCTTGTGAAGAAAATGAGGATTAAAAAAAGACAAATAAAATCTTGGTATTATTATGAAAATAGTTTTGAGCTCACTACAAAGGTCTTACAAATCTCCCCACCTCCTGCCTCAAGGTTCCCTGGACTATATTTTGAGAATCACTAGTCTAAAATTTTTATACTTAGAAACTACATTATTATTTTTTGGCATCTAATTTATATCTATATGCTATTCTTATTTCCCTGTTTGAAAGCTTCCTGCTGGAAAGACCAGGTTTCACAGATTTTAGATCTCATTTATAGCACATGGTAGGTCCACATGGAACCATAGTATAGCATCAACATATGCGATTAACTGATCCATTGATTGAAACTCATGGTACATGAAACTTATAGTACTTTCGGTGACCTTAAACTATGCCCTGCAGTAGCATTTGCACAGTCTATTAATATTCTACTTAACCAGAAGGAGAAGATAACTGTATCTGAATTATTCCAGATGTAACAACATTGTTTTCCTAGGTAGCACCTTTGAGTTTTGGAAGAGAAATATGAGATGAGAAGCTAGAATTCTAGGGAAGGTATGATTACATTTTTTTCCCTGTAAAAGTGTTCTGGCACATGAGGTGGACAATATTTCGAGCTAATCAATTTGTGTATTTAGTTGTAGTTTCACAATTATGAAGTCATTGAAAGGTAATAACATTGAAAGAAATGTCAGTTTGAATTGATTAAAGGCTAGAATTTCACACTTCTATAAATGGAAGAAAAAAAGCAACAACTATTATTATTTTTATTCTACTTCAAAATCAGATCCTTTGAGAGACACCCACATAGTAACTCAGAAATGAAACAGTTATACGTTTATCGCTGCTGAATCGTTGAAGAGTAGGATGGTTGGAAAAATATATATTAAAGAATAAAACAGTCCTCCTAAATTAAAGGCTTTGTTACATAATAAATATATATTTTTGACTCTGAAAATGGTCCTATTATCTCCAAATCTTGTGAAACCCAGAGAGAGAGACTTAGTGCCTGCCACTGCCTTAGTAATCAGATAACTGTTTTGACTATTCTGTCATAAAAACAGTATATATTGAAAAAAAAAGGCTCTTCCCTTTAAAATCTGAATAGATAAACAAAATCGCTGCTAGATTGGGAAATAAAAAGAGAGGTCACTCATCCAAGTCAACTTTTTCTTTGTCATGAGTCATAGGACAGCCAATATGCTAGTTGTTTTTTGCTTTCAGAGGAGGTCTACATTATTTAAACTCATAGCTGAATCACAAAGCACAAGCTCTTAAGACTTAGTGGCTCGGTAATGGCTCAGTTCTCACAGGTATTTCATTCTAACCTAATTTTGCTCTTGACACATTTAGGTAGAAAAAGAGCCCCAAAGCCTGACTATCCTACCTGTGAATCCTTATAATGGATTGAAGTGTCACTATGCAAGCAACTTTGGGAAGATTTATGAATAATATTAGAACTGTAACACATAAATGTCTGAAACTCTAATAATTCTAATAATTGATAAATGTTAGTTGATGCAATTATGTGTCATTACAATAGTTAACCAAGAAACCCAACTAAATGAAACCAAAAATACCAAAACTAAATTTATAACAACTTAATTTAAAAAAACAAAATTATCATCAATTAAAAATGATACCCAACAGAAGTCAGGTAGAAATTCCTACTACCTGTTCATGTGCAAGTGCAGTGGGCGCTTTGAAACATTGCCAGCAGAATATGGCAGCCAGAATGCATATTATTCAGTTTGAATTTTGAGTAAATATAATTGTATGATATTTTTAGCTTATGACGGCTAAGATTAATTGTTAATAAGTTGGTAATTAGCCCTCAATTGTATTGTGAAAATCCAAATTCATGGTTGTGTACCACTTGCCTATAAAAGCAAATAAAGGATATATATTTCTGGTTCAGGTTGTAATCTCTCAAGTGGAACCTTGGGGTCTTTGGGTCAAGGATTTGTATTTGAAAATCACTGCTCTAAGGATTGAATCTCTATATTCAAAAGATCAAATAAGTTGGACCTACTAAATGGCAAACGTATTTAAGACTCTGGATACAGCAGTGAACAAGACAACAAGGCCCTGCTCTAATGGAGTCCATCTTCTAGTTAGAAAGTCAGAAAACCAACAACCAAAGAATATACCATTATCAATTCCCTCCCACCAGAAAGCACTAGAAACATGCCTGCAATTGAACACGTTGGGTTTACTAACTGTTGTAGCAAGAAGGAACACACACCATGGGGAACCATGAAGCATCTCAGTAAGAAGGTGTTAGAAAAGACTTATTAAAGAGTTTGGGCTTATATTAGGTGATTGGGCAGGGTTTAAAAAAGAAGAGCTTTGTTCTGGCTTCGATGATGTCCGGAAGTGGAGGCAGTTCTATGACCGGGCATCACAATAAATCTTATGTATAGCAAGAGCAGACTCGAGTGAGGAAAAATCTATTAGTCGATAAGTGGTTATCAATCATTCTAACCAAGAGATAGTTTGATATTTTGTGGGTTTCATGGTGACCTTGATTTTATCAGTTTTTAAACAAAATAATGATGTGATGGTGGTCTCAAGGTGATCTTGTCTCATGTTGGTATGCTGTAAGATTGTTTCTGTCCAACAGGTGAATAACATAGTTTACCTATAAGTTCCAAGCCACCTTCCAATGACACTTTTGCCTCACTATATGGATTAGATCAGTTCCCAGACAACAGAAACCACTCTTCTCAACCATCTAACCAAGCAAGCAACAAATAAATAAAGAAAAACTACAAAATATCAAACGGTGATAGAACAGGGTAAAAGGGAAAGCCCTTTATATCAGGTGTTTATGGAACGGCTCTTGGAAAAGCTAACATGTGATTACCTGGGTTGGGAGGCAGTGTTCATGTTCTAAGGTTCGAAAGAGCTTGAAGCATTTGACAAACAAAAGAAAATACAGTGTGACCCAAGAAAGATCAGTGAGGAAGAGAGAAGGCAGGAGAGACAGACAGATGAGAGATGCAGGGAATTGCGACATCATTCTAATAATGTGTGATGGGGAATCAATGGAGGTCTTAAGAGCAGAATAATGACATAATTTTATTCACATATTTATAAAATAATATTGTATGGCCAACAGAGAATGTGTTATGGGAATTGCAGAATAGATGAGAAGTTGAGATGTGAACTAGGAGAGTTTGCAGTCTAGGCAAGAGATGACAGCGGCTTGCCCTAGGGTGGTGGTAGTGAAGATACAGAGGGCATTGTTTTGAAGTCAGTGTTGCGCGACTTACTGATGGGTTAATTTGAGAGTTGAGCAGGGAGGAATGAATGATGATTTTACTAGTTATTGGGCTCTTAATGTCAGTGATAATCTTATTCTTCATATCATCCCTAATTCTTGATTCACAAAGAGCACTGGATGTTGAGTGAAAAAAATCTGTGTTGTGATGAATTCTGGCACAAGTAGCAAGCTTCCAAACTGTCCAAACTTATTAACTTACTGCTGAGATCCTCTCTATTGATTTGAGTGTAACTCGGTGGTCGCACGGTACAAAATAACCCAGGATAGAACAACTCACAGGACATCTCAATAAAGGTGATATTGTCATAAATAAATACTAAATGTCTCCTACCTACTTAACACATGCAAAACACAAATAGATTTGGAGAAAAAAATTAAAATAAGTCCAAATAATAAGTAATTACTTATCATAGGAGATAAAAATCCCAGACTATGAGTTCTGTCCTCCAAAACTTTTGATAGGCTGTCGACCTTACCTTCTTAACTCAAGTGGATGGTACATTTCTTTATGAAAGGGGTCTTATAATAATTGGCAGTGATGATATTTGCTGCCTGTGTCAACCTCTGAAAGTCACACACCCATCAAATGGCCTTATCTAATTTCCCTCCCTGTACCCAGACAGAACTCTATCCTGAAGAACAATACAACAGCTAGATAATTAAGTGTGAACAATAAACCACAGCTTCTCCAGAATCATACTGGGGCTCCTTCCATTTCTTTCACAAGGGGAGTCCCTCAGGAAGCAGTTATAAGGTATAATATGGGGATACTACTCATTAATGCCTACAGAGGCTCATAGCTGGAGCCCAGATTTTCTTTCCAGTGTGATGACGACTCCAGCAGAAAAGGTTGGGCCTCTTCAGTGTGCTTTCTTATTGTATAATACGATAGTTCAAAATATTATTATGTGTAGGTACGATCAGGTGTGGAGTACAAGCAGGGGGTTTATTTCTCTCTTAACTGATATATTTGAAGCAATATGACCAATAAAAAGACAAAAATGGTCTGTTTAAGAGGTTTGGTTTGGGAACGTCTTTGTAAATCAGTAGAGGAGTAGCTTCAATATCCAGATAATCATGGCACCTAGTATAATACCGGATTATCTAAAATTATTTACTGCATTCAACACACTTAGACACTTAGGGTTAGAGTATACTTAATTACACTGATGGGAGTTGTTGAAAAAAAATACAAACAGATCAGAGATCACATAGTCATGACCTACTTACAGGTATCTTGAGCTATGTAAAATCTTCACAGCTAAGGGAACTACTTCAAGGAAGCAAAGATGGGACATGGTCATCCTAGGACCCAGAGGCAACCTTGCAGACATGAAAATGGCTCCCTCTGCCAACCATACTCATTTACTCCCATTCAAAAACAAATATTTGATGATACAAACTGACCACAACCTACTCTTCTTTGTGTAAAGCAAAAGGTGAGAGCAAATTTCTAGAAGTTAATAAACGGGTTAGCAGATTTATTTCACTCTTCTCACAGCACTGTGGAAAAATCACCGAAGTGTAAAAAACAGGATTCTGTCACACCAGTGCCTCATATTCAGTGCTGCAGCAGAATGAAATATTGACATATTTAGGTGTAGTTCTCATAATTTCACCCAACTCAAAGGAATGACTGGAACACCCCTGGGTAACATGAAAACACCTGGGGAAGGTAGAGAAAATGATCATTCTTTCCAATCTCTTTCGCGCCTTTGGATTTCTTATAACTAAGGATACACATTTCTCACAGTGATTGAAGAGGGTGGGAACATCTGTCAAATCTGTAAAGTCGAGACATGAAACTCGTTTTTAAAATATCAGTAGAGGAGAACAATAGGAGAAAGGTAACTTGTAATTTCTGCCAGTTAGATATATGTAGGAGTAACTAAGTAAAATGAACACTTAAAAAAAACCCTCTTCCTTGACTTTTTAACAATTCAATTTCTCCATTTTAATAACATTGTCATTTGTAATTATAGGAGTGTTGAAATTTTATTTCCCTTTTCCGAGTCCTAAGTTTGTCTTCTGAGAGAAATTAAAAATTTTCAAATATAATCATGTAAAAATGTGGTAAAGCCTAGTACTTTTAATATTATTTTCAATAATCGATACAATACCTAAAAAAAGGGAAGAAAACCTATATGTCAAGTATAGACAGCACCACGCTGGATAGTAAAAATATATACATATATATTTAGAGAGCCTGAGTGCATCTCCCTTGGGTCTCATGACTCTGCCAAAATGATGGGATGATTTCTAGAAATTCAATAATCCTTCCACAAAATATGTACAGAGCACCCAGTGGGCAATGATCTGTGCACAGAGCTGGGAGTGGGGTGGGGATGAGCACGAGGTACAACTAACTATAAATTAGATGCAGAATATGTCATCGTGGATCTCATAGTCTAGACGAGGAGAAGACATTATTTTCCACCTTATACTAAAATTATTTGTGTATAAGGGTCATGCAAAGTAGAGATAAGTAAAAGTATTCAGAGGTGGGAGAAATTAATTTTTACAAGGAAGAATCAAGAAGTGTTTTAAAA
>NW_011888872.1:8914309-8922069 GCF_000151845.1 Pteropus vampyrus | reverse complement strand
GGTTTGGGAACGTCTTTGTAAATCAGTAGAGGAGTAGCTTCAATATCCAGATAATCATGGCACCTAGTATAATACCGGATTATCTAAAATTATTTACTGCATTCAACACACTTAGACACTTAGGGTTAGAGTATACTTAATTACACTGATGGGAGTTGTTGAAAAAAAATACAAACAGATCAGAGATCACATAGTCATGACCTACTTACAGGTATCTTGAGCTATGTAAAATCTTCACAGCTAAGGGAACTACTTCAAGGAAGCAAAGATGGGACATGGTCATCCTAGGACCCAGAGGCAACCTTGCAGACATGAAAATGGCTCCCTCTGCCAACCATACTCATTTACTCCCATTCAAAAACAAATATTTGATGATACAAACTGACCACAACCTACTCTTCTTTGTGTAAAGCAAAAGGTGAGAGCAAATTTCTAGAAGTTAATAAACGGGTTAGCAGATTTATTTCACTCTTCTCACAGCACTGTGGAAAAATCACCGAAGTGTAAAAAACAGGATTCTGTCACACCAGTGCCTCATATTCAGTGCTGCAGCAGAATGAAATATTGACATATTTAGGTGTAGTTCTCATAATTTCACCCAACTCAAAGGAATGACTGGAACACCCCTGGGTAACATGAAAACACCTGGGGAAGGTAGAGAAAATGATCATTCTTTCCAATCTCTTTCGCGCCTTTGGATTTCTTATAACTAAGGATACACATTTCTCACAGTGATTGAAGAGGGTGGGAACATCTGTCAAATCTGTAAAGTCGAGACATGAAACTCGTTTTTAAAATATCAGTAGAGGAGAACAATAGGAGAAAGGTAACTTGTAATTTCTGCCAGTTAGATATATGTAGGAGTAACTAAGTAAAATGAACACTTAAAAAAAACCCTCTTCCTTGACTTTTTAACAATTCAATTTCTCCATTTTAATAACATTGTCATTTGTAATTATAGGAGTGTTGAAATTTTATTTCCCTTTTCCGAGTCCTAAGTTTGTCTTCTGAGAGAAATTAAAAATTTTCAAATATAATCATGTAAAAATGTGGTAAAGCCTAGTACTTTTAATATTATTTTCAATAATCGATACAATACCTAAAAAAAGGGAAGAAAACCTATATGTCAAGTATAGACAGCACCACGCTGGATAGTAAAAATATATACATATATATTTAGAGAGCCTGAGTGCATCTCCCTTGGGTCTCATGACTCTGCCAAAATGATGGGATGATTTCTAGAAATTCAATAATCCTTCCACAAAATATGTACAGAGCACCCAGTGGGCAATGATCTGTGCACAGAGCTGGGAGTGGGGTGGGGATGAGCACGAGGTACAACTAACTATAAATTAGATGCAGAATATGTCATCGTGGATCTCATAGTCTAGACGAGGAGAAGACATTATTTTCCACCTTATACTAAAATTATTTGTGTATAAGGGTCATGCAAAGTAGAGATAAGTAAAAGTATTCAGAGGTGGGAGAAATTAATTTTTACAAGGAAGAATCAAGAAGTGTTTTAAAAGTAGATATAATTGACTTTGCCTGGAAAAGGGGGAAGTCTTTGGGCAGGCACAGAAGGTGGAAGGATATTTCCCTTGAAAAAGACAGCATGAGCAAAGACATGAATAAAAAAGCACAGCGGACCAAAAAATGGTTCTGTTTACCTTAACTGAGGGGGAGACAGTAATTGGAAAGACAGATTGGGGATTTACAGTATGTAGTAAACTAAATAATTACCAGCTAAAGATGTCTACACCCTAATCCCCAGAATTTGTAAATATGTTATCTTCTGTGGCAAAACACACTTTGCAGATGTGATAAAGAATCTTAAACTGAGGAGATTATTTTATATTGTTCAAGTAGGCTCAATGTAATCACAAGAGTCCTTATGAGTGAGAGAGAGAGACAGGAGAGTCAGAGGAGAAGTGATGAGGGAAGCAAAGGTCAGTGATAGAAGGAAGGCGCATGCATACCTTCTAGAAACTACAAAAGGCAAGGGAACAGATTCTCCCCTGTAGCCTCCAGAAGGACTGCAGCCTCACCAACAGATTTTAGACTTCTGACCTCCAGAACAATAAGATAATAAATTTGTGTTGTTTTAATAGGGAGTGGAAATCTTTGAATATACTATGTTATAGCATCAATAATGGTTTGTCTAGCCATCTTGGTGGTCCCACACTTTTCCTCATTCTTTGATTACAACACTTCTATTGTATTTTTATTTTTTAAAATATTTACTTGTCTATGTCTTCTGAATTATCAAGAAGAAAAAAGTGCTATTAATGAAATAAAGAAAATCCACAAGGAGAAAAAGATCTGAGAGCCAGATGCGAATTCTTTTCTGAACACAGTATATTTGAAATATCTGTTGGTTAGCATGGTGGGTGGAGAGTTAGAAATGGAAATTCATTTCTCCTCCTTAGACATAAAGGTGTATAACTCTCAGAAACAATTACTAAAATTTATTATTATAGCTCATAATATAGACGCATTGATGTGGCTGTTGACCATTGGGAAAATTTAAGTGGTGTGTATTCATGAGAAGAAAATTATTTATTTACTCAGAATATTTTGACAGGTTGTTAGAAGTGATTTTGCAGTAAGTTTTATTAGAGAAAATGTCATCATTTAAATTAGCTTGCGATTACCCATAAACAAAGTATAAGGCAACCTACTATAGAATGAATTACAGGGATGAAGAAAAAGATCTAAAGAAAAGTACGATAACCATAAGTTCCTTGGTTTCTGAAATATCTTTAACAGGACATTAATCCTTTGACTACACAAATAATTCTGAGTACCTACTAGTGCAAAGCAGAGTTCTTTAAGCATCTTTTACCTAACAGAGCCTTTGCCTTTGAAAAGCTTACTACCTCCTTTAGTGATGTAAAGTTGGGTACTTTCCCCAAACACTACATAATTACAGAGAATTTCTCTTTTTTATTTTATTTTATTTTTATTTATTTATTATTTTTTTTAGGCGAGGCAACCCTTAGTTGACCTCACAGATTGCAAGGACCTTGTCAGCTTACAATCCCTTATTTTTTTTACTTTTTACAGTTACAGCACTTGGTCTTCCTAGGTGGTCTCCCATTCAAGTACTAACCAGGCCCAGCCCTGCTTAGCTTCCGAGATCAGATGGGATTGAACTTGCTCAGGGTAGGATGGCCGTAGAAGAGAATTTCTCTAAATTACTTTTTCTCCAAGGGCATTAATTTCTAAGTCTCCCAAAAGTATACATGGCCCATCCCTTTCTTACATGTCTGTGGACTGGGAGAACCTGAAGACACTGTGTGCCTGGGAAACTGAGGAAGCTGGAGACTGGGCTACAGAAGAGACTCGACATTGGAAGGAAAAATAGGTAAAGGAAGCTTAAAGCAGAATAACCTTCACCTATTTCAAGTCCTGGGTTGGCCTAGATTACTACCACATTAGGGATTTTATTGCTGCATTGCTTTTGCAAAAAGACGGCTTGGTCAGCAGAGTGGGATGACCTCTATAAACAGAAATGCCATGATGTTTAGCCATCAAGCAGAAATTTCAGGGGCAACAGGACACTGCAGTCTCCACTCTTTTGTCCCAAAGTGCAAACCACACAGGTCAACCAATTAAGTGAAGGCAGGGCAGGATTCAAACCTTTAGTTACCCTAAACTCTAAAAAGATCATGGTGCGTCCCACCCCAAGCCAGGGCCCAACACTTCAGAGAACTGCTTTCACATGCTATTCTATAAATAGTGCCTCCCAAGTTTAACTGGCTATTATGTGACCAGTGACCTCTGAAGCTGTGTAACAAGAAGGAAGACCAGCACCGTATGTAATTTTTACACACACAGGCACGCTTTTTTAAAATTATAAAATATGTGTAATGGATATTCTTTAAAATATATTATTTCCCATCATATATGTATTTGATTGCCTTTTTTGGAAAATATCAAACTTTTTCCAAAAACATTTTTTTGGAACATCAGTTCTTTGATACCCAAAGCATGTGTGAATTGACACATATCTCTTTAAGTAATTAAAAAGCAAAATGAACCAAAGTTTTCTGAAAATCATTTTAAAACACATTATTCACTTCCTTGCCTTCTTAATCAAAAGACGCTGAACGTAATTTAACCTTTTTTTATAATGACATGAGTTTTATTATTATGAATGATAATTATTCTGTGGTGCTGTGACACAGGGAGACCCTTAGGAATTGTTATAGTATATTGAGCTTCTTGTCTACACATGAAGTGGCCTAGTTGCCTTTTTTGATATATTTTTTTAAATTATGAATCAGCTGTTCATAAATTTTCTCCGGCCTTTCACTGGCACAACGTTGCCTTTTCTTACTACTCTCATTGTAGTCAGTCTACCTGCTTCCATCAATATTAACCAGTCAAGCAAGATATTCCCAATGTGTCAAAACTCAGGGAAATTACCTTGCACTGGGGTATTGGACCCATACTTCTCAAACATTATCATGCTACAGTTCCTTCTGGGGTCTTGTTAAAATGCAGATTCTGATTCAGTAGTTCTGGAATAGGAACTAAAACTCTGTGTTTCTAAGCAGCAGCCAAGTGATGCCCCTGCTACTGGTTCTTGGTATACACTTTGAGTAGCAAGATATTAGATATTAGATAATCCTGTTTTTTAGGATTGTGTTTAAACTAAAGGTAAAGTAGTTCTGAGGAATGGATTAAAGATTACCCTCCTATAAACAAGTACTAAAAACTTACAATGTAGACTTTATATTTAGCTCCAAAATGACTTTCCTTACCAATATGCACATTCTCTAACCCTACACCACACAAACCATATCTCACCTCTGTACACTAACATAAAACTTAATTTCTGCCTCTCTTATGGAAGTTATATCCTTATAAATTGTTATTTTTTTAGATGTAAGTCAAATTTTAAACTGGAATAGGAACCAAGTATTACATATATGTGTATTTCTTAAAACTATACCTTGCTGCAAAATGTTTTTAGAATAAATGTGGAGATTGAAGAATTAATAACTATAAGGTTTTTTTTTTTCTCCCATGTAATTTCAGATCCTTTATTGTGTGATAAATAATCAGCAAATGAATCAGGAAATGAATCAGGAAGTAATACTTCCTATGCTAGATAAATACTCTGATAAGTAATCAGGAAATTAAGCAATATTCTTATTAAATACATTCATGTCAAGTTCTAGTAAACTGTTGATAAATTTTGTTCTCAGAGCTCCTGCCTCTTTGTGCAATATATATCTTTTCCTAGTTTACCTCCCCAACACTCACACCTAATAGAACACAGCACACACAAGCACACATCTGAACATGTATCATCTTCATATTCCTTAATACCCAAAACCTTCTCTGAAGAGTCTGGGGTTAATTTATACTAAAATGTGCATGACTGACTATAGCTTAAAGTGTTATTTCCTATCCCCCGCCCTATCACGGGTTTGAATGTTTTAATAGAAGTCAAACTCCACATGTAACAAATTAAGCCATTAAAAAAGACATTTGGGCTTTTAATTATAAAGCAAAAGACAGATTTCAATAGAGAGCCTCTGAGCGCTCCTACATCAAGGTTATGTTAACAGTGAACTTCTGAGTAATTGCTAATCCACAGCTTTCCTACATCTGGGCTATATGAAGTCTCTCCATAATGATAAACTGCTTCCAGTTAGATATGAGGAAACAAATGTGCACAGAAAATCCCCACCAAGAGTTTGAGCTATAGAACCAGTCAAGGCTAGAGCAGGACAAACACAAAAATCAATTTGGCAGCTCATTTGAATCTACATTGTGCTTCTTTCCAAGGGCAGACAGGACTTATCATCTAGTTGGGAAAGAATAAAAGAAAATCTCAATTTCTATTAAACATCTGTGTAATAAAAAGAAATGGAAATTGTCTAACTGGAGATGATTTGAATGTCTAAGTAATAACATCAATGAAAGCAGGCATCATGCTAGCTTTTGAGTTAATATAATTCAATATCCATTTTACTAACTTAATCTTGCAAACCAATCTGCTACTTATCCCACACCTTTAATTAAGTCAGTGCTTACCTCCATGAAATTCTGAATGAAATCAATAACAGTCACTCAGAAGGGAAAGGTGAGGCATAAAATAAGACAGTCAATATAATATAGAGAGATTTATATAAAGCCACTCTATACTAATATATTCCTAAATAATAGAGAATAAGAAGAAAATAACTCTAGATGATATTCCACAGAGTCTACAGATATCTCTCCCAATCACAGGATATCGATATGATGAAACACACAGTAAGGGGGCAAGGATCTGCTTTTTCTAACCCTACAGATTGTTCACTGTGAAAATGCCTAGAAATCAGCTTAGAAATCTGAGCATACAACTGGCAAGCAAGATACTCTGATGCTACAGATGAGTTCTGGCAGAATGTGCTTCAGACAGCTACAAAATGAAGTTCCTATATTTGCTTTCTTGGTCATTCAGGGGTTGCTCAATTGTGAAAGTCAGACAACAGAATGTTGATTTCAGATAAGATAAGAGTCATAAAATTGTTATTTTCTTCCCACAACAAAACGAGTCAGCACATTTTGCTGAAAAAGAAAGAGATGTACTAGCTTGGCAGTGACTTACAAATCACAGGCCATAGTCATTATAAGCCCAGACTTTTGGCGTCAAAGGGAACTGGGTTTGAGCTCTAGACCAAGAAGGTATGGCCAAGTTATTTAACAGCTCTAATTTCAGTGCCCTCATCACAAACTGTAGGTGGTAATATCTACCTCATAGAGAGGTTAGAAGATAAGTGAAATAATATTTATGGGCTGTTTAGCAAAATGGCCACTCAATAAATAGTATTTATCATCATTTCCATGGAAGGCAATCATATTCAAGCATAAATTTTATGGTCTCTTTCACCTTTTCTGAAAATTAAAGGGGATGAATTGAATACATGCTAAAATTATCTAATCACCAGAGGCTTAAATATGTACAGCACTTAGAGGATACTATAAAAGAGTAAGCTATTATCACAGAGGGATGTAGAATGTATCAGTAAGATGGACTCTGCAGCCATATTAACTGCATTCATGTCCTTATTCTACCTCTGACCAGCTGTGTGCTTCTGACAAGTCACTGAACTCTCTGCCTCGGTTTCCTCATCTATAAAGTGAGGATAATAATAGTGACATTTACATACTGGATTGTTGTGAAAATTCAATAAGTTTCTAGATGAAAATAAGATATTGACACATACTAAGATCTATTTAAGTATTGATGTATAATCTTTTTTCTTTATAGCACATACCTTAAACACACCTTAAAGTGATCTCTAATAATTTTAGCTCCATAGTGTCCAGGACTTTTTGTACTACTGTCCCATTGAGCGTAGAAAGGACCTGTGACTAGCTTCTAATATAAAATGGCAAATGTGCCACACTTATAAAGACTTGGCCTTAGGAGACTGGAGTGAGAGATTCCTGCTGGCCTTGAAGAATCAAACGCTGTGATGCTAACTGCTTATGGAGAGGGTCACATGGCAGGGAACTGCAGGTGGCCTCTAGGAGCTGAGGGCCTCAGTCCCACATTCACAAGGAACTGAATTCTGCCGATAACCACGTAAGTTTGGAAGAAGATGCTAAGATCCAGAAAAAGCGCAGCCAAGCCGTTACTGTGATTGTATTCTTGTTAGAGACTGAGCAGCGTTAAAACTATGCCTAGATTCCTGATCCACAGAAATGCTGAGATAATAAATGTGTGTTGTTTTAAACCTGTAAGTTTGTTGTAA
>NW_011888872.1:8911136-8914259 GCF_000151845.1 Pteropus vampyrus | reverse complement strand
CATAGTGTCCAGGACTTTTTGTACTACTGTCCCATTGAGCGTAGAAAGGACCTGTGACTAGCTTCTAATATAAAATGGCAAATGTGCCACACTTATAAAGACTTGGCCTTAGGAGACTGGAGTGAGAGATTCCTGCTGGCCTTGAAGAATCAAACGCTGTGATGCTAACTGCTTATGGAGAGGGTCACATGGCAGGGAACTGCAGGTGGCCTCTAGGAGCTGAGGGCCTCAGTCCCACATTCACAAGGAACTGAATTCTGCCGATAACCACGTAAGTTTGGAAGAAGATGCTAAGATCCAGAAAAAGCGCAGCCAAGCCGTTACTGTGATTGTATTCTTGTTAGAGACTGAGCAGCGTTAAAACTATGCCTAGATTCCTGATCCACAGAAATGCTGAGATAATAAATGTGTGTTGTTTTAAACCTGTAAGTTTGTTGTAATTTATTACATAGTGATAGAAAAGCAATATACATATCTCCATGTGAAATTCAGAGAACAGAATGGGAAGATGTAGAAAAGTTTCCTTTTTCACTACCCTGGTATCACTTTTCTGATGTTTGATTGTACTAAACAACTTGGGTCCAGTGTTAGTTCCAGGCTGAACAGGTTTGGCCTGACCAAATCCATTGCATAGTCCATTTCTGTAAAATACACTGAGGACAGAAAGATCTAACTTTAGTCTCTATTCCCCCTCTAGACTTTATTTTAGTTTCTGGCCTTCATGAATGGCAAGGGTATTAGGATGTGAGTCCCAGGTCTGGTTGTGATCTAGGCTCGTGGTTAGGAATAGGATCCTGGATTTAGAATGTTATATTAGTGTAGTCGGGCACTGGCGCCTAAAATATGTAAACATACTTCAGCTTATTGTATCACTCATGTGTGGCTGAATGCCACTATTGTACTCTGATCTGTGTGGAGCCATGCAGTCCCCTGGAGAGCAGAAGGGAAGCACAAGAAGGGGAGTGGAAGAAGTAATCACAATACTGCGCCCTCCTGCCCCGCCCCCCACAATAGACTGCACTTCCCCCAACAGAACTATGGAACAATAAAGTTGGTGCCTGCCGTTTCATTCTCATGTTGGCCTCTTGTGCATTCTTCCAATTGGGCATCTCACCATCAAACCTTCCCTTCTTGATCAGCTTGGTGCTGACATAGGATGTCTGTAATACTTGCTCTTCCAGCTTCAGATTCTTGTTCAGGACTTTTAGCAAAATGGTTGGAATATTTGTTTTTTAACATAAAAGTTTAGTAGGTTTTGCTAACAAAGTTTACCCTGCAGATTACTTGTTTTCTGACTAGTTCCTATCCTTCTTCCCTCATTTATCTGCTCCTCTTTGTCTGCCAATCTAGAGATGTAAACTAGGAGTTAAGAGATTTGTGTATCAGCTCCGGTTTGGCTGATCATTGGTTGTAAGTCTAAAGATGATACAGATGAATTAGCTTAATTGTATGTTCCATTGACCTCAAAGGTTTGGAGTGAAAGAACAGATGAATAATAAATTAAAATAAAGTTCTGGGGAAAAGTTACAAGGGCAGATAAATAAAAGACAGAGATATTACAAAATAGTCTAGAAAGCTCAAAGGAATCTAGGCTAACATTTAAAAAGCCTCAGTTCTTTATAGTAACAAACTATTTCACATTGCCCATTCAAAAGGATGAACTTGCTTAGGATTTAGTTTGGACCAAGAGATTCATGGAATCTGAAAACTGGAAAGTAAGTTAGTTTTTCTCTCTTTGTCAACTCCTATATAATAATAGTGGCTTTCTAAATTGTTTAGGGTTCTGAGGCTTAGTGAAAGAGAGTACTCTGATTAATTGTTCATCAGTATCCACTATGGGCACAGGAGGGGCTAGTGGCAGGAGTGGTCTTCAGGCCACACATCTTATCCTAATTCCAATCCAACCCTTTTAATTTATTCATGAGAGCACAGAGGCATGGGGAAGAGAAATAGTTTGTTAATATTATACCACTAGTTGTTTCAACTTTGGAAGATAATCACGGAAGGCGATTTGTGCATTTGCTTATTCCTGTTAAGCATCAATATCCAAAATGCCCAACATGAATTTCCGCTACTTAAAAGTCATTTTATTTCTCAAGTTTGTGATGTCTCTATTACATTTTGCTGGTGTGAGAAAGTGTCTAATTTTGTCAATGTAATATTTATCCTCAATCCTTGTAATGTCCATTCATCCTGATTCGATGTTGATAAAATCTGTTGACAACCTCTGTGAAACTGCAAAGCAGTTATTCAAAACTAGTTTACTAAATGTTCAATATAAATGGGCACATAGGCCATTTCTGAAAACTGATGATCTATATTGCTTCACATGTTTAACTCAATTTTGTTAAAGTCAATTGTTTTAAATTATTTAGTTTTTATATCTTTGTTTTAAAATTTATCAACCATAGCATAGCAATCTTTCAGGATCACATATGAAACAGATAATATTTCCAATAGTCTCTGATGATCTATAAGAAATGTTGAGCAATTCTATAAGGCACTACTAGACATAAAAAAGAACATGCACTTTTATGTTATTCCAGATAAAATATCAAAGATGGAATGTTTTGCTTCCCCTTGACTTAACAGATGCCATTTCATTTAAAAATATTTCTTGATAAAATCTAGTTGGAGATATAGAGATGTATAATTTCAACACAATGTAATAAGTATCATTTTGAGGCATAAAATATATAGAAGTATGAAAAGATATGGTGAATTTGATGAAGAGGGAGTAGAGCATTGCTGGAGTAAGAAGTTTTTGTTCGTGGGGTAGTGGAAGGAGAGAAAAGAAGATGGAGAAGAGAGAGGCAGAGGCTTGGGCAGAGCGTGTGTTGGAGTTCTTTTTAAGGAACCCAGGCAGCGTAAACCTTTCAAGCAGGGCAGTAATAGGGTCAGATAAGCATTTTAGATAAACCCTTGGGCATGAGGAAAGATTTGTGCTTCATGACACTTTTAATTGTAATACGATATTTATTGCACTCCATAAGCTTTTGTCATTCTACATTTATTAATCTCTCAAAACTCATAACATAAATGTGAAAGTTAAGTCATATATGCAAAACGATGTGGAAGAATCTTTGATATTCTCTAGTGGTGATTTATGCGAGATTTTTTTTT
>NW_011888872.1:8874332-8910751 GCF_000151845.1 Pteropus vampyrus | reverse complement strand
TGGGCATCTCACCATCAAACCTTCCCTTCTTGATCAGCTTGGTGCTGACATAGGATGTCTGTAATACTTGCTCTTCCAGCTTCAGATTCTTGTTCAGGACTTTTAGCAAAATGGTTGGAATATTTGTTTTTTAACATAAAAGTTTAGTAGGTTTTGCTAACAAAGTTTACCCTGCAGATTACTTGTTTTCTGACTAGTTCCTATCCTTCTTCCCTCATTTATCTGCTCCTCTTTGTCTGCCAATCTAGAGATGTAAACTAGGAGTTAAGAGATTTGTGTATCAGCTCCGGTTTGGCTGATCATTGGTTGTAAGTCTAAAGATGATACAGATGAATTAGCTTAATTGTATGTTCCATTGACCTCAAAGGTTTGGAGTGAAAGAACAGATGAATAATAAATTAAAATAAAGTTCTGGGGAAAAGTTACAAGGGCAGATAAATAAAAGACAGAGATATTACAAAATAGTCTAGAAAGCTCAAAGGAATCTAGGCTAACATTTAAAAAGCCTCAGTTCTTTATAGTAACAAACTATTTCACATTGCCCATTCAAAAGGATGAACTTGCTTAGGATTTAGTTTGGACCAAGAGATTCATGGAATCTGAAAACTGGAAAGTAAGTTAGTTTTTCTCTCTTTGTCAACTCCTATATAATAATAGTGGCTTTCTAAATTGTTTAGGGTTCTGAGGCTTAGTGAAAGAGAGTACTCTGATTAATTGTTCATCAGTATCCACTATGGGCACAGGAGGGGCTAGTGGCAGGAGTGGTCTTCAGGCCACACATCTTATCCTAATTCCAATCCAACCCTTTTAATTTATTCATGAGAGCACAGAGGCATGGGGAAGAGAAATAGTTTGTTAATATTATACCACTAGTTGTTTCAACTTTGGAAGATAATCACGGAAGGCGATTTGTGCATTTGCTTATTCCTGTTAAGCATCAATATCCAAAATGCCCAACATGAATTTCCGCTACTTAAAAGTCATTTTATTTCTCAAGTTTGTGATGTCTCTATTACATTTTGCTGGTGTGAGAAAGTGTCTAATTTTGTCAATGTAATATTTATCCTCAATCCTTGTAATGTCCATTCATCCTGATTCGATGTTGATAAAATCTGTTGACAACCTCTGTGAAACTGCAAAGCAGTTATTCAAAACTAGTTTACTAAATGTTCAATATAAATGGGCACATAGGCCATTTCTGAAAACTGATGATCTATATTGCTTCACATGTTTAACTCAATTTTGTTAAAGTCAATTGTTTTAAATTATTTAGTTTTTATATCTTTGTTTTAAAATTTATCAACCATAGCATAGCAATCTTTCAGGATCACATATGAAACAGATAATATTTCCAATAGTCTCTGATGATCTATAAGAAATGTTGAGCAATTCTATAAGGCACTACTAGACATAAAAAAGAACATGCACTTTTATGTTATTCCAGATAAAATATCAAAGATGGAATGTTTTGCTTCCCCTTGACTTAACAGATGCCATTTCATTTAAAAATATTTCTTGATAAAATCTAGTTGGAGATATAGAGATGTATAATTTCAACACAATGTAATAAGTATCATTTTGAGGCATAAAATATATAGAAGTATGAAAAGATATGGTGAATTTGATGAAGAGGGAGTAGAGCATTGCTGGAGTAAGAAGTTTTTGTTCGTGGGGTAGTGGAAGGAGAGAAAAGAAGATGGAGAAGAGAGAGGCAGAGGCTTGGGCAGAGCGTGTGTTGGAGTTCTGTTTAAGGAACCCAGGCAGCGTAAACCTTTCAAGCAGGGCAGTAATAGGGTCAGATAAGCATTTTAGATAAACCCTTGGGCATGAGGAAAGATTTGTGCTTCATGACACTTTTAATTGTAATACGATATTTATTGCACTCCATAAGCTTTTGTCATTCTACATTTATTAATCTCTCAAAACTCATAACATAAATGTGAAAGTTAAGTCATATATGCAAAACGATGTGGAAGAATCTTTGATATTCTCTAGTGGTGATTTATGCGAGATTTTTTTTTGGATAGGTAGACTATTTTTCTGTTTAGAGGTTGCTGTAGTTTTCTCGAGTCTTTTCATTGTTTTCAGTTTAGGCTATTTGGCAAATTAAAACCTCGTGGCTTGTAAAAGTGAGATTTTAATATTAAATCTTAGATTATTCATTTAAATTTTTTTCTCTGCAAAGTCACAGAATTATTTAGAGTCATCTCTTCTTTACCCTCCCTTCCCAACTTCTTTTGCCTCTCAAATCTACAATCTGAAGACAGGTGGTTAACAATCACTAGTTTGTAATAATGTAGCTAATCTGACATTAATTATAGTCCAAGCAGAGAATGTTAGGTACATTCTACTCCCAAATACCATGGCAGATTATTCATATCCATTTCTTACTAAACATATCTAGATAAAGTACAAATTAATAACCCAGAATTCTTCATGAAAGTCAAAGGGAGGTAAAAGCTATTGTTTAGCCATGTTTAGCACATTGCTAAAGTGCTGAAAATATTTTCTGAATTTCACAGATCCACAGCTTGAAAAGATGATTTTTTAAACATGGTATCATGAAGCCACCACAGTTTAGAAAACAGTGGAACAGCTTGTTGTCCTATACGGCCAGGTAAAAATACCAAAAGAATAATAAACACTTCATGGAACTAATCTTTATTGTTAGTTCACTACTGAATATGCTTAATTTATTTAATATTCTTGCTACAAAGAATAAAAATAATAAAGAAATTACCAAGCAATAAATCATGTTCTTATCAAGTACCAGACAAAATAATCCTTATAACTATCCACTGTGAAAAGATACTAGAAAACTGGCAGGAAGGAACCAGAATTTTATACACTGAAATGCTATGCCTAACAAAATATTATGAGGAGCAGAAGAGATGATTTTAATAAAAGAGACAGATTTTTCTAAAAGTGTTAGATCTGGATTCCTAATACCTGAGAAGGTGGGAACAAGCTTCACCTCTGAAATGGCTCAATCTTCCTTTTTTTTTTTTTTTTTTTTTAACCAGTCCACTGCTTTTCTTCAGGCCATTAATAGGATTGCCTACCTGGACAACAGTGAGAATCTACTCACTGGTATCCAATGCCATCAGATTTCATACTATTGAATTTACCATCCATTCTTTAACAGTATTATCTTTCAAACCCCAGAGCAAATATCTTCACATTACTGCTAAAAAACAAAACAACAATAAAAACCACACTCTTCCAGAGCTTCCTATTATCTAGAGGATTAAAGTTTAACCTCTTTTGTGGGGTATCCAATATTCTCTAAACATCTGCTCTACATTACTCCCATCCTGCATTCTAATTTCTATGTGTCTGCACAAAATTGTACAGCTCTTTAAAATACTGTGCATGTTAACAACCACAGCCCTTGGCTTATGCTGAAGCTTTTGCTTAGGATGGTTTTCCCCTAATTCTTCACTTGAAGAGAACTTATTGCCCAACCAATGCTAGTATTTAACACAGTCTGACTTGTTAGTTTTATTGGAATCTATTTTGTACTGTACAGAGCTTCTTGAAAGTATTACTACTAGCACCTGTGCTATTGAAATAACAAACTAAATAGATGTTGAGTGAAACTGTAATCACACCTTTGCTGTCTTTTTGCCTCATCAGTGACTAGCATTGTTCTTACACATAATGGATCCTCAGTGGGTACTGATGCACATGAAACTTCCTCCGTCTGTCCTCTTTCTCTCTGACATCCACTCTCTCCATTCTTAGCTCTCACATTCAATCAGTAGCCAAGTCTAGTTGTTCAGCAATGTTCCCATCCTATAGCACATTTCCACTTGGATTCTCATTATTTCTTTCTTGAATTATTCAATTGTCTCTTTAGAAATCACTCAGCTTCCAGTTTCTGACTTCTTAGATCATTTTACAACCAGCCGGTGGAGTCATTTTCCCAAAGCACAGCTCTAATAATTCCATTCCCTGGCCTGAAAAAATATCAATGGCTCTCTAATACCTGCTAAAGAAGTCTAAACCCCTTAACAGGTTCTCGATCATCTGCCCAGCATGTGCCTTTGCAAACTTTTGTCGTATGTCCGTTTCCCTTTATACATTCCATGTACCACCCTGACCCTGTTCTTTGCCATTCCCTGAAACTTTACAGATTTCTCTCCCTTGATTTCCTAGTTCCTCTTTTCTGCATCTCTACTTGTTGATATGCCCACTTTTCATGAAACAGATAAAGTGCCCTCTGCTATACTTAAGTACTTTAATACCTAATCTAGGACATTTTTGCTCATAGAGCATATATATTGTATCATTAAAAATGCACAAATGGCATTAATACTAATGCCTTTCCTTTGTTATTTGTACACAAAATTATATCTACCCTTGATTAAAAACTCTCTGCAGGGATAAATCATATTTTATTTATCTTTATTTCTGGGGTTGGGCCTTATGCAGTGTAGATAATAAATATTTAATAAAAGTTTATTAAATTTGTTGGATAAGACAAAATCTCTTTATAATCAGAACTGTCTAATGATGGAATTGGTTACCTTGAGAACTAAAAATGTTTGGGGAGACTCTAGATGATCATCTATGAAGAATAATGAAAGAAATTTCTATACTAGGTAGGTAATGGAACTATGTGACTTTCAAGGCCCCTTATACCTGTAAGTTTCTGTGCTATCAAGGGAACAAAACAGTAATTTACTTTAAATATGAAATAAAAATGAAACTAAAGAAGAGGGTCATGGGAATCCCTGATTTACAGCTGGTATGTCCGAAACACAGAAGACAAACTGGATTTGTGATTGGTATCTGACAGAGGGTGGGCAGTCTTGTGGGACTGAGCTCTTTAACTTGTGGGATTTGATGCTAACTCTGAGTAGATAGTGTAAGAACTGAATTGAATTGAAGAACATCCAGTTTGTGTTTGCAGAAAATTGGAGAATTGCTTGGTGTGAAAAAAATCACACATTTGGTGTCATAAGTGAAGTGCTATAGTGAGAGCATAGTAGAGAGAAGAAACGCGGGAGTTTTCTATTTTGACTTTCCAGCAACTAACTTTGTCCTTTATGAAATAGATGCTGAACTTAGGAAGCATATTGAGGATCTGAAGAAAGAGTTCACTTATTTGCTTTAAAATTTATATAACCATTAGCAGGAGAATAGAAAAGATCATTCATACATGAAGACACTTGTTCTGTGCATTATGTTTTCCAAAGGTATCTAGACAACCCCCAAATAAGATAAGCAATGATTTACTAGCATTGACCAAACATGAGGTTTCTTAAGTGACTTGAGATAGGATGGCATATATGCTAATCGACAGTCATTGGAGGGGAGAGGAAACTTTCTACTTCAGAATTGGAGTTTTCTTTCTTGTCTACTGACTATACAAAGAAAACAAGATTATTCAACACGTTTCCTGTTTGAAGCAACCAGATTATATTGTAGAAGCCATAATGTCACTAGAGGGTGTGTATATCGTTGGGAGGAGGGTGTTATCAATTTTAATTATAAAGTTCTCCAGTGAATAGAGAAATTCTTTATAATCAACTAATGACATGAAATCTTTCTACAAGCTAGCAAATGACTGAGTCAGAAAGCTTAGGATTATCTCAATAATCCTGCAGGTACCAACAAATTCAATTAGTAAGTAAGAGTCTAGCTGACAGTCTCAGAGAATTTTTAGTCTTTAAACAGTATTAATGACAATAGCCAAATATGTTTGGCCTCTAATTCATGTGCAGACTTTTCATGAGTTCAGAGAAGTCATCATGGCCCAGAGAACTGCCATAGTTCCTTTGTCATAAATGGAACTTTGGTGACTTTGACAAAATCTCTGCAGTCATTGAGCACAGGTGGTTTTCACTAAAGAAATAAGATCGAGAAGAATCACTAGTATTACACTAAAAAAAAATTAAAGATGGAAAGAACCATAGAGATCATAAAATGACCCCCCCCCCTTTTTAAAATAAGACTTATATCAAGTACAGAGGTAATTTGTGACAAAGGTCTTCTGACTCCTAACCCTCTGCTGTTTCTTCTGCAATATCTGTCTCCATGCAGAACTACCTTTTTTTTTTTTTTTTTGCTTTCACAGATCTCAGAATCAGCAAACCAGTTCTAAAAAGAAGTGAATTTTTGTTTGTAATAGAGAGTCTTTAGATTTTTAATTTAAAGTCGTTATCAGGCTAGGATCGAGTTCAAATTCTCCAGTTCTCTAATGCAGTCAATCATATGAGGACTAGAGCCATGGTAATGCAGAGCCTCAAAGCATAAAAATACCTTGTTTGAAATTTATTTGCTGGAAGAGAATACTCCACCTTAATTTTAATGAATTTCAGAGCAGATACAAGCTGTCCTTGGTGGCTTTCATATGATTTATTTTCACTGACTTCTTCCTTTAGAAAAGCAAAAATGCTTTCAGGAATTTAATGCCGGCACGGAGAAAATTGCTATTGTGTACAATTAGCATATTTACTAAGGTTTGTCATTACTTTGGGTAATTAAAATTGTACAAAGAGAGAGACATATCCAATTCAAGAACATTATACAGTACAGTAACACAAATATAATGGTCACCTGACAATTATTAAAATGCACCAAATTCTTCTTTATAGTAGAAGTATTCACCAGAGTAGCTTCTGAATGAGATCACTGCAGTGCTTTCTATTTAAATGTTTTCCTGCACAGAAAATTATAATTACATTTGCATAACTACTATAATCAATCTAGAATTATGGCTCAAATTTTTATTCTCCAAATCATTATTTTTTGTAAGACATCAGGAGATCTGAGGCATAATCTGGATTTGCGAACCATTATTTTAATTTGTAATGGGATTAAATATATTTTTGTACCTTCTTTACATGCATTAGTCATTCTAGGGACATAGTAGGCAATACAACTATATTGTGCAATTTGTTTACTTCTATCTTGAAAAATAATTTTAACTTACCAAATCCATTTTGTCCAAAAAACAAAACAAAACAAGCAGGCATGTTAAAAAATCATTCAAAATCACAAAAGGAGAACACCAAATGATATTTGAATGGAATAGACTTCCAATGAGGAGTCAAGCATTCATCTCTACATTCAGATGCCCTGTACTTACTGAGATTAGTTGGGATGGCCGAGCTAATTTCTGTCCCATCTTGGAAATAACTGGCTACTAAAAGCCAAAGATTTCTTTTGAACGTCTTTACATTTGATGAATTCAACAGGCTTCCTTGGGATCTGATATTACAGCCATATCTATTTTTAAA
Source organism: Pteropus vampyrus (assembly GCF_000151845.1). NCBI lineage: Eukaryota > Metazoa > Chordata > Mammalia > Chiroptera > Pteropodidae > Pteropus > Pteropus vampyrus. The sequence goes on along the minus strand of NW_011888872.1, from coordinate 8,903,504 downwards.
ATCCAAGTCAGATCTGATGAAAACAATAAGCAGACCTAAAAATATTAATCTGCAATTGGCTTTTTTGAGCCATGGACTGGGAAGATATCTCTATGAGAACTTCCTACTAGCTCCTTCTTCTGACCAATGTGCTCATAATGTAACACTCCCAAAGAAACCGTCTATGTGTTTCTCATCTCAGGAGGGCAGAGACCAGGTGCTGCAGCAGGCTAGGGCATGAGGTATTCTAAAATCCAGTTTGCCTCTGGTCCTGCTGCACAGTGTATTTGGTTACCAGGCTCAGCTTCTCGAGGGAATGACATCTCCAAGGGCCAGGCCAGCACAAAATAAATTCTCAGTAGCACAGACAATGTATATTTCTCCAAAGGCACAACATGAAGTCACTACAAAAAGAAGCCTTTAAAGCTTTTCTCCAGCATGGAATTTCAAAATCATTTCTAAGTGAAAAGATGTTAAACCTAACTCAATCATTTCAAACTTTTCTATTTTGGAAGGTAAGAGCTTTGCTAAAAATTGCAAGAGGAACTGTTTTAACGACCAATTAATTCAGATTGGAGGACACACAGGAATAAACATGTTCAGTGAGTAACAGCAAGGGACACATGGATATCCAAAGGATTATATACTGACTTTAGGACAGGAATTGAGATAAGCTGAGGACAAACATTAAATCAGCAGTGGAATTATACCATTACTTAACTGTGTACGCGAGTATTTGTTTATAACCACAGATAATGTCTACCTAAAAAAAAAAATGAAGCCCAGCAGGACACTAGACTTGTATTTACATAGTTTTATAAAAATAAGTTCTTATGTCATTACTTAGAAGCTAGCCAAATTGTTAGACTTAGAAAGTATGGAGAGTTATAGGTGTAGACTCATCCTTTTTGGAAAGTGTGTAAATCCAAAATAATGACCGTTTCTTTAAATAGGGTGGAGATGTTTATTCTAAAGAAATGATTTTATTGGCTTCTTAAGCCAATAAAATCATTTCTTTAAAAGATTAAAGATTCCCTTAAGAATAATCTTTTTCTGACCCCTTGAATTGTTGTTCTGGTACCCAGATTTATATAATTCTGTTTTAAAAATACTTACTTGGGTTAAAACCTTCAATTAATACTTGAATTTATTAAAGGCCTCATGTATGGGAGAACTTACAACATCTATTATGAATACTGAAACGTGTGTGCTACTGTTTCCATTTAGAATCTTTAGCACCCAGGAACCACTGGACTGAACGGTCTTTAAGGTTTCTTCTGGTACCAAATAGCAACAACAAAAGTTCAATGAAAGATTAAGCACCGATTTCCACAAATTTCTAAATGCAGGTGCAGAATAAATGAAAAACATTGCTTAACCCTGAGTGAGATAGAACAAACCCACTGGAAGGAGAGATTACATCATCTGTACACTAGTTTTGGTGAATGCCTCCCAATGAAGGGATAAAGAGTCGTGTAATGGTGCAATGGCAGAGCAGGGTAGGTAAATTAGAAAGGGTTATGTGACTTTACATCTTTAGCAGGAATTTAGAAAGAAAAGAACCAATATGGATAAGCTAGGAGGAGGGTGATCTAGGTATGGCAAAAGGAAAATACTAAAACCCTAGCATTTTAGGAATGGCAAAAACATGTGTCTAGACTAAAGAGCTTGTGTTTAGAAAAAGAAACTAAAATAAGAAAGGAAAACGGTCAGATGAGAGTTACAGCAGAACGTAGATGGTGGCGTAGTATTAATGGGAATATTCAGATTTAATAAGAAGGTGTGGTTTGTTTATCAAGAGTAACACACTAAAAATGCTATTTGAAGAATAATAGTTACCAAAGCATCTAAACTTTATAATGATAACAACAACAACGACAATAATAATAATGGCTAACACTTACTATGTGCTTACTATGAATTCTAAGGACTTTATATACTCAGGATTTCTCAACATTGGCACAAAGTTGCCATTTTGGGGTGGATAATTATTTGTTGTGGAGGGCTGTACTGTGCATTGTAGGATGTTTAGCAGCATCCTTGACCTCTACCTATTAGATGCCAGTAACAACACCTAGACCCAACCCCACCCCACTCTACCTCCACATATACACAAGCTGTGACAATCAAAAATACCTCTAGGCATTGCCAGATATACTCTAAGGGTGACATCTCTGTAGTTGAGAACTACTGACTTGTTCTTAAAAATAAGTTAAAGTCAAATTTCATTATTTTTTTTTTCAATAACTATTTCTTTATTGATTAGATCCACAATGTTAAATAACTTGACCAATGTCACATGGCTAATAAGCAAGCAGTAAAGCTTGTTGTCGGGTCTCTGCCCTGGGTCCTGGCTCAGAGCTCTTAAAACCCTTGTAATTTTCTAAGTGAAAACCGTCCTAGGAACATCTTTTGTTCTAATATTTGGTCTTTGACCCTTGTTCCCTACGAAGAGCTCTTAATCTCTTAGAATTTCCTGGGTGATAGCCATGAGTTTTGTTCTACTGAGGTAACACTTGGTGGGCTACTGGATGGAAGCTGGTTACCAGAAAGACCAAACCATGATTAGAAACTTGGAATTTTCAGTCCCATTTCCAATTCTCAGAGAAGGGAGAGGGGCTAGAAATGGACTTAATGATCAATCATGCTTGTGTGATGAAGCCTTCACAAAAATCCCATAAGTATGGGATTCTGAGAGTTTCCAGGTTGGTGAGCTGGGAGGAGGACCCTCCCACACCTTGTTCTATGTATGTTTCTTCATCTAGCTGTTCATTTGTGTCTTTTACCATATCTTTTAATAACCTGGTAAACATAAGTATTTCCCTGAGTTCTGTGAGCTGTTCTAGCGAATTATGGAATCTAAGGGGGAGGGGGTAATGGGAACCTCCAAGATGTACCCAAATTGAAGTGGAGTTTTGGATAATCTGGGGACCTACTACTTGTGGTTGGCATCTGAAGGGAGGTAGCAGTCTTCTGGGATTGTGTCCTTAACACATGGGATGTGATGCTATCTGCAGGTGAACAGTGTCAGATTGAGTTAAACTGTAGACTAGTCAGCTGATGTCACAGACTTGTTTGGTATTGAAAAAAACACACAGGAAGAAGACAGGTTTTTGGGTTTTTTTTGTTTGTTTGTTTGTTTTTTAATACTAGGCAGTATCTCCCTAATTGAGAACTACTGATTTATTCTCAACAAAATGAGCTAGGAACTAAATTTCATTAATGTTTTTTCATTAACTATCTTTTTATAGATGAGGCACAGTAATGTTAAGTAACTTGCCCAATGTCACACAGATAATAAACAAGCAGTAAGCCTGTCTGTGAACTCCAGCCACTTGATTTTAGAGCCTGGATTTTTACCTACTACTGTCTATCACTTTCCCATACTCTTTCTAGGCCAGAATCTAGCATAAAGTCCTATTTAAAAAAAAACTAAAAAAATAACCCAATGTAATAGTCCTCATTTTAACTGAAATATTAAGAAATGACTAGACTTCTTTATTTTAGGTAATGATTTCATAGCTGATGCAGCCAAGACTCCTGTCTCTTGTTTTGCAATTTATCCAGTGTCTGACTTTCCAGTCTAATGCTATTTTGGTGATATGTTCTACATGTTAAAGAGATTTTGTTGGAGCTGACCTTAAATTGACATCAGGACAGCTATTATCTGTGCCTGTCTCTTTGTTTCTTCTAGACTTTGGCTATGTAGGGAGAATAACGGCCCTTGCTTTTTTGGCATCTATTTTAAAAAATACAATTATTAGAGCTTATTGTATACCTTCCAAGTGTCCCTAGATTGTACAATATGCTTAATTGTCCTAGCGAGAGGGGCCAATCTACCTGCTCACCCTTTGATCAAAGCTGCTCCATTTTATTTTGAGAGAGTAGGGGAAAGAATGCTAGGAGGGAAAAAGGATCTGCCTTTTCTTTGATGTGGAAGTTTTTCAATCATATAGTAAGAACTCCTCTAAGCCTGCAAACTTTAGGCAGGCAGGAGACTGTGGCTGAAGTAAGGAGAAAGAAATAGGAATAACTTAAAGATGATAATAAATGGTCAAAGGCTCCTCTCTGCAGAAAAGGGATTGCTGCTAAAGGAAAAAGCTCTAGGCCAGGTAGGCAGGTGCCTGACCCTATGTGTGTGACCTTTGTTCTTCCATCTGTATAATATTTATGAAAGATCCTTTTTAATGATAAGGTTCCATGCATCGGTAATAATAAACAAAAGATAAAGAAGGATTGACAGGATTCATTTGTTATTTTAAACCATTAAAAATCATAGAAAAGGCAGCCCCTGAGAGACAGAAAGAGAATCACAGATTGTTACGGCCCAAAGCACACTGATTGTCCAAAACATGTTTTTAATCCCAGAAAATTCTATCTGTGAAACCTCAGACTTGGTCAGAAACATGGTGGAGTGAGAGGTGTCCCAAGATCTCTCTCCTTGAAACAACAATGCACTGAACATATAAAACTCAATAAAAAACACCCTACCTGCACACCAGGACATCTGAGTGTGAGATCGCGCATAAGAGCTACCACAGTTTTAAGAGAAAATAAACTTGTGATGTATTTTTCATTTACCTTTTTCTTTTTTTTTAAAAAAAAAAAAAACCTCAGATTTAAGACTTTGCTCTCTTATCTGTAAAATGAAGTAACAGAATCTCTCTTGAAGAATTTTATAAGACTTAGACTAAAATCGTACATAATACAAGCACTCAAATACATGTTGGTTAATGGATGCCAAAAGTTTTCAAATAAAAATGTAATTATGCATTTAGGTTTAGTTCTCTTTCCCTTCCTGGAGTTTTACTGAGCATGGACAAAAGTGAGGATCATTTTTATTTTAAGAAGATTCAGGGACTAAAAGGAAAGTGAAAACTAATGCCATTCAAAGGATCAAGACAACCAGGTAGATAAAGCTCAGAAAGTTGGAACACCAATGACAGGGGACAAGATGAAAAGTATGAGCCTTAGGGAAAGACCGAGGGTTTCAATATTACTCAAAGAAGGCCAGATACCTTTTACTACCACCTTAGGGGCCGATCTTTAAGTTTCAGTCAACTAATCTTGAAGTCACAGAATGAAGTCAAATAGGGTGGCTGGCTTATATTTTATTGCCAGTGGTAGGAGTGGAGTAGGGTGGAGAGCTAGGGCTATATAGAGAGACTAATTCAAAGGTAGTGTAGCCTCGGACTACAAAGCCACTCAAGAAGGAAGTGAGAGGGCTGGCACTTTCCTCCCCATCTCTCTTTAAGACTTAGCAATTGTTAGAGCAATAATGTTCACTACAAGGACAGCCTACAGCTAAGGAATGAGATTGACAAGGCCCGGCCAAACTTTTACCTCCCAGAGCACCTACATTTGTTTTTTTTTCCAGCTTTGGAGACAGAGGATGTCTCAGCTTACAGAGTTTTAGGAATAATATCAGAAACTGATATTTGATCAGCATGTTACACATTATAATTATGTCAACTTTTGTACTTCCTGTGTAATAATCCTTCCCTGCTGTGTGCAAAGCACTATGGGCCCCTCTGGATGATAGATGTGATATGAATGGGAATCATTATTATTATTTATGTTTTAAATTATGTCAACTCTATGTCCTCTGCCACAACAGACACTTCTTTCAAATGTGTAGTAATAGCCCTCAAGTGATGCATTGTCAAATATTTTTGAAATGAAAAAGTAAAATTACTCACAAACTGCCCCTTTGTCTCAATGAAAATAGCATTGCAACACTACCAGGGAAAAATCAATGTTAAATAATAAAAGCTACAACAAAATAAAATCCTAAAAAATTGGAATGAGCCCTGGGTTTGCAAGATGTATGCTTTTGAAAATCCCAGCAATGGTAGTTTTGCTTTCCAATTAAAGTGAAAGAGCAAACCATCACCCAGAGTATCCTCAAGAACAGCTCAATGAATTTTGCTTTATTTAATAAGAAGTTAAGTTTTTGGTAGAGCTGTTTCCCGGGATAAAGTTTAATTAGCAAAGATACAGGAAATTTCTCTTTACATTATCCAGACCCAGATATTATCTGATGACTCATCAATTCATAAAGACCTTTAAGGTTGAAAAAGCATATATATTAAATACATAATGGACAACATGTAACAAATGATGGTTTCTAGATTTTGTGTGTGTGGTGGGGGTAAAATTCTGCAACATTAAATATGTTTTAAGAGTAGTCAGTTTACTCCTTAGACCACTAAGTTTCTGTTAGAGAGCAGTCACATTTAATTATCAGGAACTCTTTCCAAAACAGTTTAATTAGTATGACTCTTAAATTCTGTATCAGGATAGTATATTTTAAGACAAGAAGATGTCAATGTAAACGTGATAGATAATTGACTCTACAGCTTGATAAACTTTTACAATTGCAACTTTTATGGTTTCTCTAGCATTAGGGCTGACCAAAGGGCCCCTTGTGGACAGAAGTTCATGCACTTCTCCAAATGTTTTGAGTTGGGAGAATCTAGAACAATAAAATAACATTTCCACATTAACATACTAGCCACAATGTCATTTTCATAAAGTGCCTCTGGCACATAAGGTTGGACTATTTCTAGATGATCTTTTATGGGGATGGTTTATTTTTCTTTGTCTTGACATTAAGGAGCTATGTATTTAGGGAAATAGGAGATTTCAATGCCTGTCAAATTACCTTTCAAATTACCAAAGCTTGCTTTTCTCCAGCTAAAAGAGCAAGCTATGATCTCTGGTAATGTGGGGGAAACTGGAATATTCAATGAAAGAGGTCATGAAAAGAAATGTAAAGGCAGTAATGGACCCATTCCAACTATGACTTCATGACAAAATGCTGTGACTTCTGTATTACATTACTAGCTATAGTTTAATCTTTTGCATTATCATCATAAGTTTTCTGAGTTTTTACATCTTTCGGGGAAAAAAGATTAAAAAAATGTATAATTTTCAGTAGCTGTAAGGGTATCTTATTTTAAAATTCAGACACCACTGATTTGATATGAAAAGTATGTTTTAATGGCTGCTAGTTATTTACAAGCTTTTGGAGGAACAATTTCTTTCCTGAGCAATCCTGGTGTATTATCTTCTACAACATCATATTTTATCACAATAGACTGAAGTTGATCGTTTCACCAGCATTTAACTTCCCGTTTATGTCAAATGGACTGACTGTGTTAACAAGACAAAATAACAAGAGGAATGGACACAAGAAATACTCTTTTATATTGATCTCAGCATCCTAAATCTCAGTGAAAGTGAAGAGAAAAAAAAAATACCAGGAAAAGAGTGAGTTGGCAGCATTGATAATACAGAAATAATATTACTGGGAAATACTTAATGGATAAATACAGATGGGAGAATACGCACAAGGTCAGGCAGCAAACAAACCGAACTTCATATTTCTTATTCACTCCCTCTGCTTTGCAAATCCTTCCAAAACATGACCTCATCTGTGCTTTCAGCATCCCCAGTGCATAGGGTCCAATTACTCATCCTATCCCTTTGCACAGCTGAGAGACTTACCTTTATTCAGCCTTAGCTGTCCTTATAGTTATCCCCAGTTTAGTACTTATTATTATTTGGGTTTTAGTATGGTCTTGCTAACAAGTTTGACAAAAATTGAGGACAGCAATTTGTCTTTTCTGTGTTCTCTTATATCCTTCCTTAAATCCTTAGTGCTTAAGACACAGGTCTTGATTATAACAAGGTAGTTTCAGAGGATGTGGTACATTATTGAAGGTCGTTTATCATTTTAAGCATATGTGTGTATGTATTTGTTAACACTTTGAAATGGGAATTTCCCATTTTGCATTCAAAACTCAAGTGGCTGCAGCACCAAATTACTTATAATTTTGATTTATGAACAAAAAAGAAATGTGTGATATATATTTTATAATCAAAGAATGCTTAAGTATCGTTCCTTATTGGAAGCATTTATAAATACAGGTTTATCTTTTTCTTAAGTGGTTTTATTGTTTGTTATATTCATTCTAATGAAACCATTTTAATACCATGATGCTAAAGTGATTTCTGAAGTTTTATTTTTTTAATCCTAAAATTCACAACTGTATATTGGAAGAGTATTCATGATTCGTTCTTGATTTGAAAATACAAATGTTTCCAAACATAAATTATACATCTGTAGACATTGCACCCACCTGGACATTTTTCACAGCAAAGCTTATTCTCAGAGTATTAACCTTGTGTAGATTAGTACTCTAAAGAATTAAACATAATTTATATATAAGCCAATGATGGAAGTTTATATGCAACCATATTATTTAATTAATAATTCCATATAAATTTAAAATAGAATGCCCTATTTCACCTTTCACCAGTAGTTTTATTGGATTTTAATAAATTCTGAATGAGCCAGTAATAAATGGAAGAGTATTTAATATCAGCTTAAGAATTCCTATTTTTAAAAGGAAAATAAAAGCTTTCTTTTTTAAACCTATTTGTTTTATATAAGTATATATAATATAAATATTATATACATATTTAATTACAATAATTAAAAAGGTCATGAAATCCCTACTAGAATCCCTCCTGCCTACCCCAACTCCTTCTTCATTTGAATAAGTATAAATGACACCAATTTTTCCAGAAGAAAAAAAATGCATTCAACATGACTTCAGGAAAGCATTTCTCTTATGCTAAATTAGTTAAGTTAGTAATTGTAAAATATATTAAATTAAAAATTTCAATAATTAGATAGAAGGTTAAAGTATACAGCACAGAATTTAAGCATTTTCTTAACTATTAATAGATACTGATGTCAACTCCTTGCCTGGCAGCTCCACCAATCTTTTGCAAAGAATCTTTTGCTGAATGCCAAGAAACACTTTAAGAAGGGAGAGAAAATACATTCATCTACTAAGGTCTAAACACTGAACAAATATTTCTAATCTGAGATATCTGCTGAAGTATTTAGCATAGATTGTGTTTTCCTAATTTAAACACCAAGTTGCTTAGTCTACTTCTCTAAGATGTCTATGGAGACTATTTATGAAACTTTACTATGTTGTATGTGTAGGATGTGGGCAAGCTGCTAATATAGCAGGGTGGAAAGAAACTATGCATAGGCACAAGTTACAAGAGCAAGTGTAAGCAAAGATAGGCAGTGAGTATATAGGCAATTCTCTTACACAGGAATCTCTTATTTTTTTGATATCTCATATGACATATATCTAACAGTTACTATATATTTCCAGTTTAGAGATATTAAAGAAAGTAATTTTCCACAAACAAATTATTAGAGATTCAAAGATAAGCCTTTATTTCACTAAGGGAGCCAAGGATATTATTTAAAATCAAGAGAATCTTTCAGTGCTATCTTCCTAGACTTTAGAATTCTTAAAATGTATTCAATAATCAAAACATTTTTAAAAGACTTTAAAAAATATACTATGCAGTCATCTTTAACATATATTTTGCTAAATAAATATATTTTGCTATTCCAGAATCTTCTATTTCCTTTACCACTCTAAATAAAAGATAATTCAAACATTATCAAAACAAAGTTGGCAGGCAATAAAAAATAAGTGATTTTTTTCTTATTATTCTAATCCTTCATACTGACTCTTAGAAAAATGAAAACAGTGGCATCTTAGTACTTTCTAATTTAAAAAGCATATTAACTCTTGAACTTAATTTATACATAGAATGATACTAGATTTTCTAGTACAGTTAACTAACACAACAATCTTGTCCTCTTCAACGTAATATAAAATACGTAAATCATTTAGAAAAACAGAGGATTACACTTAACATCAATTTAAAGTTCTGATGGAAAAAAATTAAAAGATTTGTACAAAATTTCAGAATTGTGATACAAATCTGGAATTTAATAGGGCCACTGGCAAACAATGACACGTGAGAGAACAGAACATATGATTCTCTAAAACTTTTGAACATAATCAGGATATTATAATTTCAAATTCCTTATTTTTTTAAAGAGGTACTATATTTAATTGTGCCCTACATTTTCATTGTACTACTTTTCTAAAATCTATTATAAATAATTGCTTAAATGTCAAGGAATGAAAACATTAGATTTTTATTCGGTAAATTTATTTGTTGTCAGAATCTCTTATATTGTTGGTAGAAATAAAGTTTCAATGGCAAGATTCCATCCTTAGTTAATGCTGGGGTCCAGTCTCTATATAATTTTCCCAATTCTTATTGAAATCAAGTAGGACTACATTGTTCTGTTGTTTTCCAAGTCACTCTATGTCCTTCCCCACCTCACTGATAGCCAGGGAAGGATGAAGGATACACTGAGGATAGTGATTAGTAGCAGGTGTTAGGGCTTGCTTGATATATGTACATGTGCATGTCAGACTCCATAATATACTAGAACTCATGAAAAAATAAAAAAAACATGAATCACGGCCAAGACCTTCTCTTGTCCTTTTTGGAAAGAAGTCATACTATTTTACTTGGCTTAGTAAGTCTGAGTGCTGCTTTCTTCTAAATGAGATTTTGATTATGAATTGTTATATCTGAAAATCTTTTTACCTTTATCACTAATATTTTTCAATGTCATTTCAAAACATGTGCTTTAAGTTATAAATATTGATGAAATTTCTGTTGCCCTCACACTAAATCTAACTAAAAATGAACCCAAGTACACTAAAGGGGCTGGTGTCAATTTTTTTTTTTTTTTTTTTTTTAGTGAAAACGCACCACACTTTCTCTTGTAAATGTGTTCAACCTGGTGATCAATGACAGGTTCGCAGTACAAATCTGGGACTGATTTTTACTTATCTTGAATAAAAGATAACTTACTTTGAATACAAGGCTTCATGAATTTTTAACCATCATCGCACTCAAAAATGAGAAAAGCAAAGACAAAGCTAATGGATTATCCTTTTAGAAAGCAGTTCAGTGGGATAATTGCTATAGCACCATTCACTTCAGGGCCAAATTTGTTTATATAAATGGTCTCCCTTGGATCTTATCTATGGAAATTTAAATATTTCAATATCAAAATCATGATGGGATGGATGAGGGGACAACTATATTGCATACCATATAGTGAGTCTCAAATATAATTTTTAGAAAAGTAAAATTGCCATCTCATACACAAATTTAACATAATAAACTATGTTATATGTTCCATCTAGAAATAGTAAAGACAATAGTAACAGTATCTGACATTTATGCTAAAAACTTTCCATTGATTACTTCATATAATCTTCACGGCACTCCAGGAATTAGGTGCTATTATTCTCATTTTATAATTGAAGCTAGGTTATTTATATTGCCAGTTCTTGTTGAAATCAAGTAGCAATTCATCATTCCTTTTGTCTTCAAAGGGACTGTGTTTACTCCCTTCTTTGCTGACAGGGAAGAAACAAGGACATGATGAGGATAATAATGATATCCAGTATGTTCTGAGGCTTGCTTGATACAAGTACATACACATGTGAGAGGGCTTTAAATAATGTGCCTCATACACAGCAGATCAGACAAACTGAGACTGTGAACTCAAGTCTAATAAAGATTTTAGGCCTTGAGTACTCAGCTGTAATACCTTTCGACACAAGACACAGGCTTTTGTCTTGAGCATTTTTCAAAAATACATTAGATCTAGAAGTATCCTAAGGTTAAACTCAAGGGAAATAAGAGATTCCCTTGGTCTTAATCCTCACTTTCTCTGGATACATTTCTTAATACTGTATATTTGTGAGAAAATTATATGTGCTATCTTATAGAATAATACTAAGATTCCTTTAAAGTTTAGGTTACTCAAGTATAATATGAGGATTCTGGACTAGCTGATGAATGAGGTTCACAGTAGTTTTAAGATGGTGTGACACTCAATGATATTGACTCAGGCTATATATCTCAAACACTGCACTAGATACTACGAAGAGATCTGTAACGGCTGAAAAGATATAGGTCAAGTTTTAAAGAGATTTATAATTTGGTCAGCTGGGGGCTGTGAGTGGGTTAGGGAGTAAATGAGAAGCATTTATATACACCTAGAATGTTCCCTTTAACGAGTTCTATAATAGACATGTATAAACTATATCCTACCATCACTATATATATCCTATATCCTTGACTGTAATATACATATTACAGTCCTAGGAGATGATTTGTAAACAAAGTGTGGGGAGCAGTAGCAAACATGAGTGCCTAGAGAAATGAGGTTTTAAGGTAAAAAGCCTGGCTGGTACAGAGACATGGAAGTGGGGATGAAGAGTCAGAGGTGTTGAAATGGAGTGGAGCTCACATTTAGGTACCTGGAGAAATTAGATATTCATTGTCATATGAAATAAGGCTGCTACAGGCAGTGGAAGCTATGAGCATCAGAAACGTGGCTGAGGATAATGAAGTTGGGGTAGGAGAGTCAGGAAGGAGCAGATTATGTGAAAATAGGAAAATATGATAAGGCCAAGTAGGAGGGAAATTTGAAAATGCTTAGAGGTGTCTATACTTTTAAACATTTTGCTGAAAATATTAGCTTCTTAAGCACTTATAAGTGCCAAAAAATGTTACATACATCATCTGTTGTACTTTTTATAATCACCTTATAAACTAGGTTATAGTTGTCCCATTTTACAGATGCTTAAGCAGGTTAAGTAGCTTGGTAAAGGTCACCAGCTTGTAGGCGGGTAAGTTAGGAAAAGAATATATAGATTTGCTCTGCAGCTAACACTATGTTGACTCTCGGTCCTTAACTAATTTTGCAAATATGTACAGGAGTAATTTTAACTATTGTGGCCCAACTTCAGGCTAACTCCACCTGTGAACACTTTGTAATGACTTCTCAGAAATTGCTACTGCTTTTTTCTCATTGGTTCCATGGCGGCTATCAATCCCTTTATTTTCAATATACAGGCATATGACTTACAGACATGGCACATTGAGTGCATAAAATCCTTCCTTAGAAAATGTTATTAGCATTAGCCAAGCAGCGGGAACCACTGATTACCACTTATTAATGCGATAATCTCACCTCTCTACTCTCCTAAGTCCACTGTCTGCCTACAAGAAAAGAAAAAGTCCATTCAGTTTGAACTTCAACATCTACTAAATTTTTGAGGCACAGGCTATTTGAAACACCAGAACTATTGTGTTTAAAACGGAGACTTTTTCTTTAGCAAATCTGGCCCTGAAATGCCCTACGATTTTAATATCAGGAGGTTTACTCCAGAGGTCTGGAGAGCCTAGTTCATCATGAAAATGTGCTCTACTTTTCAACACTAAATGAATATCTCTTCCCTACATATTGCTCAAAATGGCCATTTCTTTCCCATGGTTATGTTTTATTATTCATGTCATCAGATTCAGCAATGTGAGATTTATTTAGAAGGAACATTTCATCAATTACAATATATAAAGCATGCTTCTGTCTCTCAAAGGGTTTAGTGACACCTTAAATAATTTCTGAACTGTTGGGGGAATTAAAAAGAACACACTTCTCCTGAATACCATTAAAATTTCATACTCAGAATACAAAATTGGAAGGCTAAAGTTTAACAAGGGACATACTCCTTCTCCTTGTGACTCATTAAGGGTGTTATTATTCTAACTCAGGGAAGTGAATTCTTTCAATTCCTGTTAAGATTATGGCCCTGAGACTGTATCACCCAGATGATGGAGTATGGGAAACAATGTCTTGAGAACAACTCACAGAAAGTATATTTCATATTGATGTGCTACCCACTTTGCCTTGAAATTCTCTCTCCCATTCTTGCCTCACTTAAATCTGTGTTCTACACAGTATGCAAAGTATTGTTACATTATAAATATGATTATGACATTCTTCTACTTACTCCTTCCATTGACTCTCCCTCTTCTACAAATAAAGCCTGAGACCTTATCCCTGTCCTACACAACCCAGCACATTCTAATCTCTGTCCCTTAAATAAGGAAATTTCTACCTTAACACCTTTGCTTAAACTACAGTTCCCAGGATATTTACACATATGCCAAACTCTCAGAATATTGTCCTACATTAAGGCTTATCGCAAAACCACCTCCTCCATTAAGCTTTCTCTGATTGCTCTAGTGGTAAATAAGTTCTCCTTCCTACCATGTTGTATTGGTTTACTGTGGGCTGAGACTGTTTTCAAGATCTTTGTTTACGTGATTTGCACATTGTCTGGGGAATAATAAGTACTGAGACCAATGAATGAAAAAGTAAGGGAGAAAAAAACCCACTGGCAAATATAGAAGATTCTTCTGCCTACCTTCTCTCTCTCTCCTTCTCCTTCTTCCTCCCTCTGCCCCACCCCTGTCTCTTTCTTTCTCCTTCCCTCCCTCCTTCCTTTCCTCTCCCTCTTCCTCTCACCTCTCTCTCCATTTCCATGTACCAAGGAAAGGCGATATGAACACACAGTGAGAAGGTGAATCCATACAGGTCAAGCAAAGGGCTTCAGATTGAAACCTACCTTGCTAACACTCCAGCCTCCAGAACTGTGGGAAATAAATTTCTCTCTTTTAAACCACTGAGTCTTCAGTATTTTGTTTTGGCAGCCTGGGCTGACAAGGATAGCAACAGAGCACATTGGACTCAGCATTTAGTTTGCAGAGGTTCAAGTACAGGCTCCATCCTTTGTGAGCTGTGAGTCTTGAGGGAATTTCTCAGCCTTAATAAGTCACAGGGTCTTTAAACAGGAAAACACATGTAAAGTACTTGACGCCATGCCACACATGCTCCAAAGACATTTAAGCACCCTAAAATTTAACAGGTCTGGGTAACTATCTATCAAGTGAATGCTAGGGATAAGAAAGGCTATGGGAGTTTGGAGAAAGAGTTTGAAAGAGTTGAACAATGACCAAGATACTCTTAACATTTCCCTTGGTTTGACTATTCTTTAGATAGGTTTCTTCCTGACGATAGGCCAGACTTACCTTTTCTTAGGACATTTACTTAAGAAAACCTGTAATTACAAGTTTTTTCTCTGCCCCTTTTGAAATGTATATAAATCTCCTTAAAAATGTCTTGCCAGTTTTATGACCTTCAATGTCTTTTTCAATGACTGAGAGCTGTCCTTTGAAATGTAATTATCAAGAATGGCATCCCTATTTCCAAGTGTTTGTGGGAAGACAGGAGCCTATCTTAGGTGAACATTCTATTCCAAATTGTAAAACTATCTCCTGTTTTATGACAAAACAAAAATGTTTACTTTGCCTTTGAGTAAGGCCAGTTAACAAACACAAGTGGCCTATGATCCCCGACCTCAGCTCTTAAAAACTCTCCAGTTCTTTGTTTCAGTGGAGTTGAATTGTCCCTCCTCCATACTGAATAGTCTTTATTCAATAGTCTTGAATAAAGTCTTCCTGTTAAACCTCGGTATGATTTTTCACTTTGACAGTAAACATTGACAAATAATATACAACTTGAGATATGTCATAAAGTATAGCTTAAGTGTTAGTTTGGAAGTGTATATAGCTTAGAATAAAAAGTTGTATACATTTTATTAGCAGTAACTAGTTATGGCATGTCTCAATTATTAAGTATTTCAACAATTACTTAAAGAGCACTAAGTGTCTTTTGAGGTTTTGAATCTCCAAACCCTGCACTAACATTAGAAATGCCAAGGCACTGAAGTCTTGTATGTATTTCTAAGAAATTAATCACAGTTAATCCTTTGCAGATGGAGTCATGGAGAGGAAGAAAAAAGAAGTTCCTGGCTCATAATTTTAAAATACTACCAACAGTGAAACTATTTTATAAAGAACTCTTTGGGATGTAGCATATAGACCAATGTGTAAAGCATATCTTTTCTACTAAGCAACTGCAAAGTTACATAAATCCAACATCCCAATGACTGTTAAGCAGGTATTAACATGCATCTCTCTGACTAAAGTAGAAAGTTTCATGAATCTGTAAGGAAACCAACATACTTAGATAAAATCTTCTGCTCAAACTCAAATTATTACACTATTAATCTTGATGTATTTCTGAAGAATTTAACATATTTTTAATCAAGTATAATGAGTTACAAAAGGAATCCAAAGGGATATCCCAAATAACTACTTCTCTAAATTAACCTTCTCATTACTAGTGGAATATTTTTCTTTACTTTTTTCCTTACCCATATCCTTCTTAATTATAATTCACAATCTATCAGTATAAATTAATAAAATTTAATTTCCTTAGCCAGATTTTAATTTACTTCTTTTTTAGTTAAAGTACAGTAACATAGGCATCCACAAAATATAGAATTTAGAAATCTTTCAACTTGGTAAGGATGAAAAGAGTGAATAAATATCATTTTGCTGATACTCCAGTTAGAGACTAATCGCTTGCTCCTCTATATATCTAATTGTGTACTTGGAAAATAACAATGCCCAAGAAGAGCAATGCAATTTGTCTCATCCAAATACATCATATAAAATGACCAAGTGCTATTAAGTGCTAGATATGTGTCTCAAAATATTTTCATGTCTGCATTATCTTAGGATTGTTTGGACGTTCAGTCCTTTTAATGAGAAGTATTGAAAGATAAATCTAGTTCCCAGCCCTTAATTCACTACTTACAGATGAAGCATTCTTATTGGAGAGCACGTCTCCTGGTCTTGCTAGTTCCTAATAAATGTCTCTAGCCTTCCTTAGCAATGTACTAATTCTAGTAAAATAAAAGATGCAATTGCCCCCTACACAATTTTAAAAAGAGTGAATATATCATCCTATTTTCCAGATGGACTGTGTTAAAAATAATTCAATATAGGGCTTTAAAAAGATATAATATCTACCATTCAACTTGAAAATCCATTTTGGAGAATAATAAAAATGATAAATACACTATTCACTGTGACAAGCCAGCCATTATTATTAGAAAGAGTATTATTTCTAAATATGCTGAAAGTCTGAGGAAATACATCTTTTTTTTTTTTTTTTTTTTTTTTTCTTTTAACATATATTATCTTCATTATTCTCTGCACATATTAGAATTAAGATTTTCTTTAGCTATTCTGGAGGAAAGGAAATTTGACCTGAATCTTTCTCCATTGTGATACTACTAGAATTAATTAGGTGGCAGTACTTAAGACTGATTGGAGACAAGAAGACCAGTTGGGGGATTGCTTTGCCAACATTCAAAGTAGTGTGATAGTGGGAGGAATGAAAAGAAAATTCAGTTTTAGAGATTTTACAAAGGAAGTATGGTTAGGTCATTTAGGCTGAATTTGTAGATTCTAGCAATGTATACTAAGCTTTCAATTTGAAAGCTTAAGTCTGTTTCAAGTTTCAAGTGTGCTATGGACTTGTGTTCATCCAAAATTCCTAAGTTAAAACCCTATCCCACCCACAATGTGACTGTATTTGGAGATAGGGCCTTTAAGAGGTGGTTAAGGTTAAGTGAGATTCTAGAGGTGGAGGCCTAATCGTATAAGACTGTTGGCCTTATAAGAAAAGCAGGAGAGCTCTCTCGGCACATGCATGCACCTAGGAAAGGCCATGTGAAGACAGTGAGAAGGCAGCCATGCACAAACCAGAAGAGAACTCTCACCAGAAACCAAATTAACTAGCACCATAATCTCAGACTGCCCAGTCTCAAGAGCCACAAGAAAATTAATTTCTGTTGTTTAAGCCACTCAATCTGTGGTATTTTGTTGTAGCCACTAGAGCAGGCTACTACAGAGTGGAGTCACAAATTCTTAGTGAAATTTTGTTATAATCATCATTACAGAAAGGCTGAGTTGTTCCTCGATTGACATATTTTTGCCTCATGCCAAGTCATTTATTTCTATAGTAGTCTCTGATTTTAGTAGATGTAACTTTAAAGTGACTTCAGACTTTTCTAACTGGGTTCCAGGGATCAAGTTCAGATCTCGAAAACACTCAAATTGAATGCAGACTGTTCTGTGCACATATAGTTTCCTGAGGAGATAGTTAGTACTTTTATTCATATTAACAAAGGACTATGGGCCAAAAAACGAATATTGAGTGGAACAGACAATATGTGGAGCTACCAGGGAAGTTCTATGTAGTCATAGATGAAGAATTCACAATTGGAAATAGGTGATTCAGTAAAAATGTCATCTAATATTAGATATTTTAAATGAACATTTGATGGTAACTAAGCCTGTAGATGAAAATCTTTCACGTTTTTTATTTTGAAAGGAAATCACTACCTAGTTTTCTTTTTAAATATTCTTCTTTAGAGCATTTACCATTATCTAATAGACAATATAATTTCCTTATATTAAAATAATTATTATATTTTCTTTATATTTTTCTCTGCTCACTAAAATTTAAGCAATGTGAGAACATGGTTTTAAATCCATTGTGTACACTGCTGTTTCCGCACTGCCTAGAATAGTGCCTTTTCTATAGGAGATGTTTCACAAACATTTATTTACTTAGTGAATAAATGAAATAATGTGAATATTTGAATGTGCTTATGTGTATTGCCCACACGCATATAGATCTGTACCTTAACTATTTCTACGCTATTCTATCTTCTTTCTAAAAATGTTTTTTCCGTGTTGATTTACCTGACTACTGCTATTCTAAAGTCCACTTGGATAATTTATAAATAATCGAATAAATGAATAGATTTTAGCAGATATGACTGGCCTGCATTAGAATGTAATTCAAAACTATAGTTCATTATTTTAAACTTGAATAAAAGCTTGGTTCAATTTCTGTTGAGTTAAAGTCATATGCCCTTCTTATATTTCATTCTTCCGTTTTCCATCACACAACAACGAGGACACATGATGCTAAAATGAGAACATTTTACTGACTACACATCTCAGGAAGAAATGTCAATGTAACTTGGTTATTCGCAATAAGAGAGGCTACAACAAGGGAAGTTAAATCAAAAGTTTGGATAATTTCCCCAACACATCCTTTTTACTTTGTGAGATTTTCCCTGGTATATGCTGTTGAGCATCAGTGTTCTGCTGTTAGAGGAGCTCATGCCACCTGAATCAAGATATCATATTGTCTTAGTCAGTTCAGACTGCTATAACAAAAAGTACCACAGACTGGGTGGTTTAGAAACAATAGAAATCTGTTTCTCACAGTTTTGGAGGCTAGCATTCTAAGATCAGAGTGCTATCTATCGTGGTCAAGTTCTGGTGAGAGCCCTCTTCTGGACTATAGACTACAGACTGCTGACTTTTCAACGTATCCTGCCATAGTGGTGGGTAGACTATGGAAGCAAGCTCTCTTGTGACTCTTATATGGGCGCTTATGTCATTCATGGGGGGTTCCACCCTCATGACCTCATCTAATCCTAATTACCTCCCAAAGGCCCCACCTATTAATTCTATCACTTTGGGCTTTCAACATATGAATTTTGGTGCAACATAAACATTCACTGATTAACAAATATATTTTCTAATTCTAACTACCTAAATTTTCCTTCTCATGTAGAGTTTTACAATCTCTACACATTTACTGAAAGATAAGGGTTCTTTTTGTTTCTTAAAATGTTTTCAGATTGAGAAAGAAAATAAAACAAAACTCCTCTTAACTTTTGCCAGATATTAAATCAGATTTTATAGGAATGTCAAGGTGAATTAAAAGAAAAATGCTGGGGACAGACTGCAGTCCATGTAATATTCTTATTTTCAGAGAGGAAAAAAAAAATGACTTTGAGGTTTTTACATTTATTTAGACTATGTATTGAATGAAAGAACTTAGTAAAAAATGAAAATTATGAAAACTGCAAAGCACATTTTAAGAGAAAAATAACCTAAAATATAAAATTGAGGAAAATGTGTAGGTGCGTGGGTTTAGGTATTAAGGAGGCACAGACACAGTGCCTATGACAAGCTTATTAAATCAAAATTGTGAAAAATATGTATGTGTGTATATATATGTACTGTATCTCAAAAGAGATTCATGTACTTTGTAGTAGAGTGATCTTTGAAGCTCTGATCTTAAACCATCAAAGATAATGATGAATAACTCTAGAGAAGAGAGAAGAGAAAGCTAACTACAGCATTTGCTGTCCACAGAACAAAAACAAATTAGCCGTTGCAAAACTGCATGTGCCCAGGAAGGAATGGATAAGACAACCTTTATCTAGGAGACTGTCTTCAGAAGAGAGTGGATAAAATGAATTCAGCCAGTATTACTATTGTTAATCCAAAATTTTCAGATTTTGATCAATCTGAATATACATTTTTTTGGTCTTCATTATACTTTTCAGCTATTAAACATGTATGTGACATAAGTAACCACTAGAGAAACCATAAAACTCCTAAAAGGAAACACAGGCAGTAAACTCCTTGATATTACTATTGGTCATTTCTTTTTTTTCCTGATATGGCTCCTCAGGCAAAGGAAACAAAAAGGAAAATAAACAAATGGGACTACATCAAACTAAACAGTTTTTGTACAGCAAAGGAAACCATCAACAAAATGAAAAGACAACCTACTGAATGGGAGAAGATATTTGCCTATGATACACCTGATAAGGGGTTAATATCTAAAATCTGTAAACAACTCACACACTCAACAGAAACAAAATAATTCATTTAAAAAATAGGCAGAAGACCTGAATAGGTATTTCTCCAAAGAGGACATACAAATGGCCAATAGACATATGAAAAGATGCTCTAGGTCACTAACCATCAAAGAAATAAAAATCAAAACCACAGTAAGATATCACTTCATACCAGTCAGAATAGCTATCATCAATAAATCAACAAACAACAAGTGAGGTTGTGTAAAAAAAAGGAACCCTCATAACACTATTGATGGGATTACAAATTGGTACAGTCACTTAAGAAAACAGTTTGGAGGTTTCTCAAAAAATTAAAAATAGAACTACCTTTTGACTCGGCAATTACATTCCTGGGTATTTATCCAAAGAAGACTAAAACACTAATTTATAAAAATGTATGTACCCCTATGATCACTGCAGCATTATTCACAATACCCAAGATATGGAAGCAACCTAAGTGCCCATCAACAGACAACTGGATAAAGGAGTGTTATATAGATACAAAAAAAAAAAAGAAATCTTACCATTGGCAATGACGTGAATGGACCTAGAAGGTATTATGCTATGTGAAATAAGTCAGACATAAGGAAGACAAATACCATATAATTTCACTTATGTATGGAATCTAAGGAACAAAACAAACAAAGTGAAAACAGACTCATAGAGAACAAACTGATGACTGCCAGATTGGAGGGTATGTTGGGGGACTGGGGGAAAAAGGTGACAGTTGGTAGTTACAAGAGAGTCATGGGGATGTAAAGTACAGCACAAGGAAAATAGCCAATAATACTTTACTAATTATGTATAGTGCCAGGTGGGTACTAGACTAATGGGTCGGTGGGGAATCACTTCGTAAATTATATAAATGCCTAACCACTATTCTGTACACTTGAAACTAATATAAAATAACATTGAATGGCAACTCTACTTGAAATATAAAAATAAAAATAATGCGACACAAAGCTAATCATGTGACAACATGATTTTATCAATTGCTAGGCTGGAGCATAAATATTAATGCGGTTCACACTCCTTAAGTTATGACAAATTACAAACATGGAAACAATTCCTGCAATTCCTCTCCTTGAATCCTGGCTGACCTTGTGTCTTGCTTTACAAATGCAGCAGAAGCAATGTTAGGCAAACTCTGAGTCCCTGCCTCAAGAGGTTTTGCACAGTTCTGTTCTCACTGGTGGAATTATGTGTTAAAATGGGTGATGAGACACATGTGAACCATAGATAAGCTGTCCCAACTGACACATCTTAGATCAGCCATTCCCTAGCCTGTCTGGCAGCTGATCATCGACATAGGAACTAGACCAACTGAGATCAGCCAAATGCTGCCCAGATCAGAAAAACCACCCACAGGTGAGACCAATGCAAACTACAGAACCACAGAACCATGAGCTAAATAAATGGTCACTGTTGTGAGATTAAGTTTTGGGGTAGTTTACAACACAGCAAAAACTAATTAATACACAAAGTAGGCCTGGAAATTTAAAAAAAAGAAAAAAGAAAAAACAAAATTTATTTTAATCCAACTTAAGTAAATATACCTTTGAGTAGAGATGAAGTTAATTTTGAAATGATAAAAAATAGGTTATGATAACTACATAAAGCTATTAAATGTCACATATGGTTAGGTTTAAATGTAAAATGTTTTTCTCCTTGCTTTTTATTTGTGTTAGTTTTTGAGTTCCTTTTTAGCAAAGCAAGTAGTAATTTTGTTTTAATTATCATTGGAATTAATGTGCATGTGTTTTTAATGTTAAAGTAAAAAAAAAAAGCTGAATATTAGAATACAGCCAATAACAAAAATCTTCCTCTCCTTCCAACACTACTCTAAAATCTCTGTAATATTTCTGTTCCTTACTCTCTGGAACAAATTGAAATGGAATACCAGGACAAAACTATACCTGACTTTCCATTTTGGCTTTCTCCATTGATAAATAGTGGGTTATGAAGTGATGAATATAAGGCCATTCCCTAGTAAGATTTCATTAAAATAAGATATTAGAGAGACTGAAGGCTATTTTGCTGGCTCACCACATCATCTACTTCCAACCATCAGAAATGAATGACAGTAAAATAATGCAAAAGAACTCAGGCTTTATCAACCACAGAATCATTTAGAATTTTTGTGATTGTTCTTTGAATACAAATGATTATTGCTTAACTTGGTCAAACTGGGAAGAGTAAAAGATTCTTTGGGGTTGTGTAAGTGCAATACTGTACTCAAATACCTAAGCAAGTAGACTGCTCCAGCCAATTAAGCTAATGGGGCCAAATATGAGGAAGCTCAGAATTCAGAAATGGTTAAGAGCCATGTATTGATATCTTTATATTTCAGAATCTGTTAAAAGTTAAAAACAAGATTAACTGTGGGCAAAGAGGAGACTTCTCATCTGTCATCTGAATGTGAAAAGAAGTTACTTGGTATGCAAAAGGCATTCTTTTCAGCATAGTGACTAAAAGCAGTACCAAATCATCTACATTTCTCCAGTCATAGTTGTAATCCTAATATGCAGTTCGAATTGGGAAGAATATAGATAATTTCATGTCCCTCCATCCTGAGGCTCCACAAAAATAAAATCTAGAAGCTAAAACTAGGTTGTAAATCCTTAACAGTGAAAAAGTATGCAGTCAGCAAAAGCAAGAAATTTCCAAAGAAATTGCTAGTGGAAGCCTACAGTGTATGAAAGAAAATAAATGAACTAGGAAAAAAAAAAAAAAAAGAGTCACAGCTTAGAATATGATGCAGAGAGATATAGAGGATAAAGAGTCAGCAGGCACCAATCTGAAGGATAACTGGAAGGAGATTAGCAGAAAATATACAAAGAAGTCATACCACTTGGGATTTTCCTACTCTATAACATTGTGAGGGCCTCTAAAATGGCCCCAGAGATTCTCATTTCCTGGCATTCATGCCCTTGTCAAATTTCCTCCCATTGAGTGTGGGGAGACTAACAGCAACCATGACGGAATGTCACTTGCAAGATAAGGTTATAAAAGGTCTATGGATTTAATCCTAAATACACCTCTTTTTACACTTACCCACGCCCCACACCCTACCCCCAATCACATGTCCTGGGGGAAGCCATTTACCAGCACTGATGAGGCAGTTCTGTGCCCACATGTGAGAGAATAAGCCTGCCAAAAACCATTTAAGTGAACCGGAAAGTGGATTCCCACTCTCCACTCAAACCTTCAGATGAGACTACATACAGCCTAGGTCAATAGCTTGACTCCAGCTTCACGTGAGACCTTGAGCCAAAGGCACCCAGCTAAGCTTCGCCTAGATTCACCTAATCTACACAAACTATGAGATGATAAATGCCTGTTATTTTAAGTTGCTAATTTTGCAGAAAATTTGTTACATAGCAATAGATAATATAACCACCTAAAATGTAGAACAGAATAGCTTTTCTTATCCCACAGTAAAAACAAACTAATGAGAAAAAAAAAAAAAAATCCAGATCGTTTTTCTCTTAAAAGCAAAGAAATTGTCCAAGAAAAGTTAAAGCTCTTCCTATTGATATTCTCTTCATTCTGGCATTAGAATTTCTTCTCCAGATCTATTATATTAAAAAAAAAAAAAAAAAAAAGTTTGCCGCTCTACACACTTTGACCACTATCGACTTGAACAGAGTCTCCTGTCAACACCACAAACAGTACAGACAGGTGCTCAAGAACAGAAAGCATGGATAGAAGATGTCTGAAGAGAAAAGGGAAGATTTGATAAAACTGAAAGTATGATTTAAAAGTTAATGTGATGATACAGTAAAAAAGGGAAACAATGCAAGAAAAAAAGATGTTGAGGAACTCCCGGAAAAATGAAGCTATGGAAGACAAGTGTAGACCAAATATGAAGCAAAATAAAATGTCCTGATTTTAAGCAATTGATAGGATGGAAGAGAATCCATTTGACTTTGATCCTGGAAAATTCCCCTTTGAGCAGTCTGAGTAATACTCTGTTGAACCCACAAAACAAACAAACAAACAAACAAACAAAATGTAATCAACACATTAACTGAGACTGGCAATGGACAATATTTACATAGTAATGGTAATCTAAACACTCTTCACTGCTTTTCCATTTTAGATTCCTCATAGACTAAAATATGGGAGATTTGGTTATAGATGCCAGGTAAAATGTTAAAGTTAACATCCCTGGAAATATAATGAAATGGTAAGATGTGGAAAAATGGAAGCCAGAGGAACTGGTAGGAGTACAATATCTTCATCTTACGTATGTGGATACTCAGAAGATATTGTTGTAAATTAAAAGAATGAGAAATAGAGTTGTAAATATACTATTTAAAGTGACAAGAATAACTACAGTAAGTCCCCATTACCATATTCAGAGGACAAAAAGAAAATGAAAAGGAAGAGATAAAGACCAGGAGTTGATTTTCATTTTTATACTGGAGATTGCACGATTGCATCCACATTATACAAAAGGGATAAATGAATGGAAGTATATTATTTACAAATATAAAACTAATTACCAAAGGAATTTTGAAAAGATATCTCTAGGGGAAAAAAAATTGGGAGTGGAAAGTAGATGGATGGGGGATTGCTGTTCTTTATGCATATCATCTTTTAAATCATATTATTTTCATATGCTTATATTATCTTAATGAAAATAATTTAACAATTATCTCTACTTGTTTTACATATATACAAAGCATAAAAGTGATTTTTGCCAGCATTCTGCTATTAGCCTTAGAAACAGTATAAAAGAGTAGGTTATAATTAATGTTATTATTAGTAATTTGAGGTACCACCCATTTAAATATATTTTCGAACAACCCACACAGCAAGAATAAATGCCTTTGACATTTTCTAGGCTCTGTCTAGATTTGTCCATCATCAGGAATTCACTCAACTCCCCAAACTTCATTTAAGTCTTTATGTCTAATTAGTGTTATGCCGGCATGTTCTTCTATTCTCTTCTGTTACTTCTCTAGTTCTTTGTACTCAATTCTCATTTCAAATTGCCTGTGAAAATATCAGTTTTTTTACAAGCTTAATCTCAGCAATGACTATCTTTTCAAAGCATTATATACTTTCCTCAATTCTATCCAGTTACTAGCAATAGTCGGTGTCTAAATATCAAGCCTATGCCTAGTTTTCCTTGAAGCCCTGTCGAGTCTCTGGTGCAAAGTAGGTCTGTAATGGTCTCATGTTATTAGGCTTCCTTGCTGTTTTCCTAGATAGTTTCACCTATTTATTCAACTACTCAAATTTAGCTAGAAATATCAAAAAAGCATAAGAACTATTTGAAAATATTAGTTCCTGATTCTTCAAGATGGCCCAACTACTTCCATAATTCCAGCAATGTGACTGTGGTTCACCACAGGCAGCAGTGGGAGAGGTCAGCTTCTGGCATATACAACAAAGGAGAGGACCATTGAGCGCTGCCCCTCCACCACCTAGGTAAACCATCATAACCCCAAAACGATGAGCTTCTACTAAACCTCTGAAAAAGTATTTAAAAGTGTCTTACACCCACAAATCTGTGGCCTGCTAGGAAAAATTGTGCTGTCTGTACCCTTCCACTTTCCATCTGACGGACAACTGTTGGAGCTCCTTCCTGGACTTATATAAATGTCAACAGCACAAACTGAAATGAAAAATTTGCCTTCCTTACATCACATCCGTGCCTTTTGCTTAAATATGTATAGAATTAAAAAAATACTTTAAAACTGTGTCTTTACTTTGAATATGAAGGAAACATTCTTTTATTCCCTTAGATGTATCATATTTATTCTCTGCAAATATTGATTGATCTAGGAAAATTCAAGACAAAGCAACACACATTATTTATCTCAGCATTGGAATAGGCATTCTGTGTGTTCATTAATTTATTTATTCAAAAACTATTTGTGTCTACTTTGTAACAAGAACCATGTGAAGTGCTGGGCATGCACAGATTAATAAGGCATAGGTCTTGATTTTAAGGCCCCTGTCAAAAAGAAAACTAAAGGTCATAAGCTCTGATAGATAATTATCTATCTATCTATCATCTATCTACTTACCTACCTACCTGAATGTCTTTTTATCTGTCTATCCAAAATGTTATGAAAACAGAAAATGCATTCTAGTTAGTGTTGTTGGGAAAGCTGAAATGCAAAGTCTAAAATTGTCCCATGCCATTAACATAAGAAAAATTTTAGAACTTTACAAATATAGCACTAATTATTAATAAGATCAAATGCAGAGTTGCAGCACAGGAAAAATAGGAGGAAATTGGAAGACTTCTGGCAGACGGGACAACATATACAAAGACTGAAAGTCAAACTGGGAAACTGCATTCTGTGTTTAGGGCATATGAGAAGTTCATTATTGCTACTTGTGACAAATTTCAGACTAGGTGCTTTACACATTTTTTTTTCCTTTTCTGAATCAAATTTCCAAATAATGTAGAATGCAAAGGCACACTGACAAGAGTACATAAAATAATGAAGCAATTAAATAAAACATGGATGACTTCAGTTACAAATGTAATTAAACTTCTATCTGAAACTACAATGAAAATTCTTACTTTGGACAGTGGAAAGCTATGAGTTCATAACAGAAAAAGTGGGTCATTTGGCTACCCTGTGACGTCTTATTTGCCTTCCTGTTATATGGACTGTATGTTGACTATGTCTAGAATTATTACTAATGGCCAGTTATTACTATGCATAAAAAAAAATCAAATATAGGAATGTTACCACAGAATTTGAAAGAATCGTGACAAATCCTTTCATTTCTGAAATACGGACATTAGAATCAGAGGACTTGTGTTTAGTGGAACGTGAATATTTTCTAATTTCTTTGAAAGAAATTGATATTCCCTTTGGTTCTTTGGACACAAATACCTACACTGTTTTCTAGCTGTGCACATAGGCTTTTGATACATGTAGAAGTAAATTAAGAGGTGTAGAAAATATGAAAATAAGTTTCCTTCAAATGTTTCAGGGCCAAAGTTTTACTGCTGAATTTTCAGTGCTGGGCTATATTTAGTGACGATTTTGATAGCTAGTATAACATGGTACAGCAGATAGGCTCCTCATGTGGTTAGCCTGCCAGTATCTTGGGGAGTCTATAGTTGAATATATTTGTTTTCTAGTCCTTGGACACCATTGGCCAAATTCAGGCCCCTTTCTTTTATTTGAGAATTTGGTCATCATGTGTGTATCTACAGTGCCTAGAATAGGGTCTAGGGTCTAGCACATGGAAGGAAGAAAGAAAAAAAAATGGAGAGGAAGGAGAAAAGGAAAGAGAGTGGTGGTGGAGTGGGGATAAAGATAGTAAAAAAGAAAAGTGACCACCTACTATGTGCCAGATGCTATACTAAGACCTGTGCTTATGTAAGTTTAGGTTATAGTCCCCCAAATATCTGTCATCAAGATAAATATGGTTTTAAAGTTTCCATTATTGCTGACTCATATTTTATTCCATTCAACAGTCCCACATAGATGCTCAGACATGTAACAAACAGTATTGGGGCTTCCTCAAAAGCACAGTATTATTCCCTATAAAGATGAAGATGATTCAGTTTCCTCCACATGGCACTCAGGGGAGTCTCTAGATTCTGCTTGATTAAGATAGGAAAACCTTAAAAGGAGACAAAAGTGGCTGGGGCTACCATTTACCCTATCAAATCTACGGAATGGATAATAACATATGACAATCCAAAAAGTGATGAGGCCATACTTAAGGGCAGAGGACAAGATCACCCCAAAGCGCCCTGCAAAGAAGCATAGCCTTGGATAAGTTTGATTTCTCTATGCCTAAATTTTCTCATGTGGAGAATAAGAATAATAATACCAAGCTGTACTTTCTGAGTCCTCATCTCTTTCTCACACATATATGTGCCCTAGAATTTGATTACACTTCTGATTATATAAACGAGACACTGATTAGTGTATTGCATCCATAGGACCATATAGGGCAGGGTATGTGCAGTTCACTCCTGCTCTGGCATTCCTGCTTCTGCACAGCCTCTTTGGCCAGAGCCTATTTCCCTGCATCTGGCTGGACCCCAGGGGTTAAGTGTCTCCTCATTGTGACTATGTGTTGGGGTGGAGGGAAGGGATCAACAAGGATTGGGGTTTGCTTGATAGGTGGCATGAGCTAGAATCCTTACAGATGAGTCTGGGACCTAGGGCACCCAGGTATTTCTCTGCTGGCCCACAGAACTCTCAAGATTCTGAGAGATGGGGCTTCTTCTGGGAGGAGTGATCTTAACACAGTTCCTGGGGCCTGATGACACCATTCTCTGAGCTGCCCCTGATGTTCAGTGCATCTAGCTCATTCTCACCCTGCTCCTCCATCAGGACCCATACTTACTGTTACCACAAACTTGAAGCCATGCAGCACACCCTGTGGGCTCCAACTGCTCCCTGTTTGCCTTCCTGGGAAAACCTACACTCCATCAATCCAGACCAGGCCCTGGTTCCACGCTGAATGTATCCCTCATTAAAATCAATCAGTCTTGGTGTCACTTCTGTTCTTTTCCCTGCCTTCTAGTTCCCTGATATAGCAGATAGTGACCACTGTCACTGTCCATATAGGGTACGATCCTGCTGGATCAGAGAGTAAGTCCGAATTTTAATATGCCTATGTTCTATTATAATCTATGCGTATATAACTATTTATGCATGTTTATTCAAAAAGGATTCCCATTTTATGATCATCTCCTCTCACAAGCATTCTCTCTCCTCTCCACTTTTTTCCTTGACATCCCAAGTATATTATTTGTTTTGATGCTTATTGTTCATCTTTCCCAACT
>NW_011888872.1:8846469-8874282 GCF_000151845.1 Pteropus vampyrus | reverse complement strand
CAGTATTATTCCCTATAAAGATGAAGATGATTCAGTTTCCTCCACATGGCACTCAGGGGAGTCTCTAGATTCTGCTTGATTAAGATAGGAAAACCCTAAAAGGAGACAAAAGTGGCTGGGGCTACCATTTACCCTATCAAATCTACGGAATGGATAATAACATCTATTTTAGAAGAAGATTTCCAAAGAATGTGGGTAATTTCAGAGTCAGGGTAGTGTCTAGCACATTGTCAACACTCAGGACATGTGAAATAATAAATGTGTTGCTTCAATATGCTTGTTATCAAAAAGGGACTAAAATATCTCCCTTTCTTTAAATTTGTTTCTGAGTTTCAATTTGTGTCAGTGATGTTTGTAATAATAGATTATACCTCTGTGATGTACAAAAGCTTTGCTATTGTTGATTTAAGGCAATTTATAATTTATGTATGGATTCACTAATAATATAAATGTCTGAGAAACAGTTCTTATTACAAAACTTTAAATCACTAGGTACCTCATCCTACCTCTGAAGAATATAATACCTCGAAAAGTGCATTTTATGTTAGGTATATGAAAGATATTTGCTAATTTGTAATGTTAAGTAAAAAGATTATGTATTTATAGGGAACATATGATTGAAAATAAAATATATAGATACACATATACAGTGCTTTATTTTGCTTTGTTTAATTATCATTTAGAATGGTTATTGGAGAAAACATTAGTTAGCACTAAAATACTGGTGTTATTTGTCTTCCTGAGATCTTATATAGAGAATAGTGATGATGAAAATTCAGTAAAAACTACTTGGTAAGTGTTATATAAAGGCAGATGGATCCTTCTCTTAAGGTTTCAGCCTAACGATGTTAATATATTTTTTCTTGTTAGGGAACTTTTGAACGATGCCAAAAGATAAGAAAATCTTTGTTTTAGATAATAAAAATTTAAGAGATTATCATAGAGATTTAAATTTAATCAGCTTATTAGCTTACTGAGCAAAGCTTACTGTTTTACATATATCACGAACGAAAAAACATTGTTAACACTAATACATACACACACTCATAAACACACAATTACTTATTTGCTTCCTCCTCCCCCTCAAAGAAGATGACTATTACATGTAAAAGATAAATAAAACAATAAATTATAATACCTGTGTATTTGGAGATTGGAATTTCACAAAATATTATAGCACATATCTTTTGGAGTTCTGATCAAAACTAAGAAAATAGGGCTATACTCTTGCTACTTAGATATTAACTAATTATTTAATTAGAAATATGTCTTTGTCCTACAACTGAGACTAGAAATAACAAGGTGTCAACCCCACTGGCCCTTTCTGAGAAAATACTCACTGAAATAATTGCCACATACTAAATACACACAAAATGTTAAGTCACTGTATTTCTTCAATGTTAATAAAGATTATAGCAAAAGAAATTACAACAAGATGCACAAACCCAATTTAGTCCAACTAACAGCTGGAAGTACTTGATATTTTTAATACACAAGTTGAAAAAGGGGTATATCATGGAATTTTAAGCTCCTTGATGAAACATATTATCAAGGACAGTTATAGAAATCATATTTGCAAGATTCAGTACCATACTGTGAATTAACTTCTGTCTGAAAGTTGGGAAATGGGCACAGGAAATTTCTGAACTGCTCAGGCAACAGTCATTTGAGACTGTTGTTGGTGGTGGGAGGTTGAATAAAATATCATCATGTATGGGGATCAGTAGACAGTTCTTCATTGTGCAGTGTATTTAGTGTTCATGGTCCTTTCTCACTAAATGCCGGTGATAACTAACCCCTTAATCATCAGCCCCTCACCCCCTGCCAGACATGTTCTAGGGAATAGTGCAGCTTCCCTGTGGCGAACACTTCATTCAAGAGAGAATTCAGCTTCGCGTATGCCACACAATTGATGCTTTGATTTAGAAACACAAATTCCGAGCTATTTCTTCAAGGGCAGAGAAAACATAAAAAAGATGATTTCATTTATACTTTTTACTTGAGGAACACTTTTCACACATAACCAGTATTTGTATCATGGTTACATTTATTTCTTTCTTTATATTTTAGGATGAACCATAAGAAATTTCTACATTTTCGGTAATAAAAAAACTGTCAAATAGCAGTAATTTTATATAGTTTACAGAGTACACTGACTCATTTAATGCTCACAGTCAGCTTATTAAGCCATAATACCCCATTTTATAAGTGAGAAACAGGTCCTGAGAAGCAAAATTACTTGCCCAGGGTCACACAGCCAGCATGTGGGGAAAGTAAGGCTACGACATAGGTAGGAATTCTGACTTTTGGAGTCGATACCCATGACCACTATGCAATGCTGCCCTCTCACACTTCATGCCAGTGTTGCTTCTTCAGATTGTCAGCTCCCAGAACGCAGAATTAGCCTGGGAGGGATTGTCTGGGAAGAATATGAAAGAAGCGCATGGGAGAAGAAAGGAGGGCTTTCCCTGCAGAGGACACAGGTTTGAAATGGCATGACCTCTAGAGGGCGCTGGGAGTAGTTAATCGGATCGGGTGAAAGGATGTGGAAGACGGGAGAAAACCCTTTTAGTGAAGCAGACGGAAGTCCAGCTGTGAAAGATGGACCCTGATGATCATCCAAGGAAGCTGTCCTTTAGCCTAAAGACCCAGATGTATTAAGAAAGGGCATGACATGACCATATTTGCATTTTTGAAAGAGCTATCTGACCCCTGGGTGGAGATCCCATTGAACTGATTAAGAATATGACAATCCATAAAGTGATGAGGCCATACTTAAGGGCAGAGGACAAGATCACCCCAAAGCGCCCTGCAAAGAAGCATAGCCTTGGATAAGTTTGATTTCTCTATGCCTAAATTTTCTCATGTGGAGAATAAGAATAATAATACCAAGCTGTACTTTCTGAGTCCTCATCTCTTTCTCACACATATATGTGCCCTAGAATTTGATTACACTTCTGATTATATAAACGAGACACTGATTAGTGTATTGCATCCATAGGACCATATAGGGCAGGGTATGTACAGTTCACTCCTGCTCTGGCATTCCTGCTTCTGCACAGCCTCTTTGGCCAGAGCCCATTTCCCTGCATCTGGCTGGACCCCAGGGGTTAAGTGTCTCCTCATTGTGACTATGTGTTGCGGTGGAGGGAAGGGATCAACAAGGATTGGGGTTTGCTTGATAGGTGGCATGAGCTAGAATCCTTACAGATGAGTCTGGGACCTAGGGCACCCAGGTATTTCTCTGCTGGCCCGCAGAACTCTCAAGATTCTGAGAGATGGGGCTTCTTCTGGGAGGAGTGATCTTAACACAGTTCCTGGGGCCTGATGACACCATTCTCTGAGCTGCCCCTGATGTTCAGTGCATCTAGCTCATCCTCACCCTGCTCCTCCATCAGGACCCATACTTACTGTTACCACAAACTCGAAGCCATGCAGCACACCCTGTGGGCTCCAACTGCTCCCTGTTTGCCTTCCTGGGAAAACCTACACTCCATCAATCCAGACCAGGCCCTGGTTCCACGCTGAATGTATCCCTCATTAAAATCAATCAGTCTTGGTGTCACTTCTGTTCTTTTCCCTGCCTTCTAGTTCCCTGATATAGCAGATAGTGACCACTGTCACTGTCCATACAGGGTACGATCCTGCTGGATCAGAGAGTAAGTCCGAATTTTAATATGCCAATGTTCTATTATAATCTATGCGTATATAACTATTTATGCATGTTTATTCAAAAAAGATTCCCATTTTATGATCATCTCCTCTCACAAGCATTCTCTCTCCTCTCCACTTTTTTCCTTGACATCCCAAGTATATTATTTGTTTTGATGCTTATTGTTCATCTTTCCCAACTAGAATATTAGTTTTATGCAAAAAAGTTTAATTTTGTTCAATGCTATATTTCCAGTGATTGGAATATTGACTGCTATACAGTAGGTGCTCAGCAAACATGTGTTAGGTGAATGGATGGATGGATGAATGGGATAGATGGATGGATGGATTCATTTCTATAAAATCAGCCTTGTCTGAAGACATCTCAAAATGAAGGTTGCATCATCAACAAAGCACCTTTTATCATCCAGTGAAATCTCCAGACCCCAAGGAAAATGCATGAAGCAGAAGAATTTTCTTAAAATAAATTCTTTAAAATGTATATTTCTGGGCCTTTCTGCTTACCAGCAATGAGGGGGAAACACTTTCTAAATAGGGTTGCTTACCTAACACTTAAAATTACAATGAACTACACATCTCTTACACAGCACCATTAATTTCAGGAGAATATGCCTTTGTAAGAATTTAAAAATTTATGCCCAAGTGTTTTTCTTTCCAATATGCACTAAAATTTGCTGTAAAAATGTACATTAAGTGAATTCAGCAGAATGACTGGACTAGGGAAAATAAAATTAATTATTCATGTCATTAGTATTTTAAAATGCAGAGTGGTTATCAGGAACATACATAATTATAAATAATGCAATTATTTTTTGATAAATAGGCCACAGCTAAGGTTAATTAATATTTTTAATAAAATAAAATTTAGTCCTTTG
The DNA here is from genome assembly GCF_000151845.1 of Pteropus vampyrus. Classification (NCBI taxonomy): domain Eukaryota; kingdom Metazoa; phylum Chordata; class Mammalia; order Chiroptera; family Pteropodidae; genus Pteropus; species Pteropus vampyrus. Next base: position 8,869,735 of record NW_011888872.1, on the reverse strand, counting down.
AAGTTACAAAATGTATTTTGTTAGTTTTAAATATTTTTAATGGGAATATGTGTACACTCTGCTTACATTTTTCAAACAAATAATGTAAATTTTTTATGAGTATATCCAAATCTTCCAGGAAGCGATAGCAGTATCCAATATATTCGAATACTTGTTTCTTGCTTGAATGCTAGTTGGGTTTCTTTTTGGAATATTCCATGGGAATAAAATGCCATTGACTTCTATAGGACACTGCATATGTGAAATACATATACATGTGCCTTTGACAGCTGAGCAATGTTTTTAAATCCTCAGTAATTCCTCTTCTTGAGTAGGTTTGGTAACTCCAATCTGGAAAAAGCTTAACTGGAACCACAGACTTGTTCCAATACATTTCACTCATATTCACTGATTGCGCTGTACTCCATAATTTAATTTCTTACTAACAGTTGCAACATAGTTTCTCCTGTCAAACACCAGAATCTCTCAAAGCCATCTTTTCTCTCCTTTTTCAAGATTCTTGAAATGAGATGAAACAGGCTACAAATTCTTTAAACAAGGTAAAGATACCAGAGCCAGTTTCTGCTCGGAATGTAAAGGACGAGGCTTCACTATTTACTATACTTATGAAGTATGATTTGCTGCAAAGATAGATGTTATATCTGCTCTACAAGTAGAGTGCAATATAATAGGCATTTATAGACCCAAATGAGATGCTTTTGAGAGTCAAAAAGTGATACGAATAAATACATTGGGACATCAGGTATACACGAGGACTATACAGGCCAACGGAGATGCATGGCCACCCTGTATAAAAGTTAAGGATGAAATCTATGATTTGGTAAATAATCATTAGAAGACCTAATTAAGAGCATCATTGCTAGAGTCAACGAAATTTTAGAACTCGGTACAATTCAAGAGATTCCTGGTTGAATCCATAAATTTTAGAGAGGTAGCAGACCAAAGTACAGTGATGTTAATCAACCCGTCCAAGTTACACAGTGAGATAGTGGTTGTGTTGAAAGTGGAAACCAGGTCTCTTGATTCACTGTGCACTCACTCGAAGTAAAAGGCATTGCTATGGATCTGTATTTTCTACAGTATGTATATTGCTTGTAAAATACTCTTGAAGGAAAGAACCAAAAAATCACAAAATGTGATACAAAGCATAGATCAGAGGAAATGTTACAATTTTAGTCTTAAGAGAAACAGCATGGCTTCACTTCCCTTTCTTTAGAGACTGGCAACTGATGGGAGTGAATGTTGCTTTGCTGTTGGCTTACTTCTTATTTATTTACGTAAAGTTACAAAAAATCTGCAAGACATTGCCAGATTATTCAGAAGACAAGAGAACATTTAGCAGTCAAAATCTTACATGACATCCCTGTCCCCATCTCCAAGAAGCTTTTAGCATCCTGAAGAACTTTATATTATCAATTATTTGCAAATATTTGCTTTCTAAGATAAGCCTTACAGAAAGTTTCTTTCTTTCTTTTTTTTTTTTTTTTGAGATAGGTGGGTCTTATGGAAACATTTAAATATTAAATATTTTAAATAAAACAAATTTTATGAACTTTATGAAATCCATATACAAGGTATTAATATTGTTATAGTCACAGTTTTTAAAAAGCCACTTAATCATAAGGGTTGGTAAATGTACTCATTAATTTGTGATATAAATCATGTCTTTCTAAAGTAAACATCAGTCTGAAAATTGATAATCATTCAGAGAAAAAACCTTTTTTTTCTTTTTAAAGTATGTTTACATTTAAGTAGCAATGTAAATAAGATCTTATAGGATAATATATTGATGAATACTCTTTTATATTCTGTAACCATAAAAACGGAGAATATATTTCTCCCCTACTTACTCGCCTTGCTGGATGGCTGAACAAACCTCATCTCATATATTTGAAATGAATCCAATTTAGTCCTGCTTGACCAAAAATCTATTTCCATAGTTCTAAAACATTCAATCACCCCAAGGTACACGGCCATTGTAGCCAAACTGGCTCAGTGTTGTCGTTGAGGAAGATATGCTTTGATTGAGAAAATAGTCTAGTACGGTTTTTGAAAAATAAAAAAAGACCCTTCCTGGTACACAATTTAGCAAGGCAGTTGATAAAAGCAGGAAGATGTAGCTACTACAGACAGGGTTTAAAGGTAGATGATTTATCCAACCTGCAAAAATGGGTCAAAGGTTACAGTCTTATAATTAGCATTGCAAATCAATCTCATATTTAAACTTCCAAGACTTTGACAATTCTAACAAAGACTTTAAATCTACATATATTGGTTTTATCTTTGTAGAGGGCAATTTAAAAATCAATTGTGAGGTAAAGAACATTTGCAACAAATTATTGTTACTCAAAAATTAAAAAAAAAAAACTTCCTTTCTTCCCTACTAGTTCCCCTCCCTACGTACATACATTACCTGTAATTACATACGTATCATTATAAAAGAGAATTTTAAAACCCTTTGTCCAACTTTAAGGCATTGTTGTCATAATTGGATATTTGTAACATATTAATCCAAATTATGTAATTGCTGTATTTGTTCTGTTAAAAAAAATCTAAAAATTTAACATCTATTTTTTAATGAACCTAGTGATCTTTCATTTAATTCAATACCTCCTCAAATGAACCAAGTAATTACTAATTGATTAGATCATTTACTACTATAAACCACTGCTGTCTTTAAACACGAAATAGCTTAATAATAAAAGATACTCTTCAGTTGTAATTAATGGGCAGTTAACTGTTTCCTTTTACATTAATTATTATAAAATGTATAAAATTTTATTTGTTCATTTGTTGTTTAGCTTGCAAATGAAATAGCTATTTTACACATTTCCTTAAGAAACATAATTTCTTAATATATATCAGTTAGTGATAAAATACACAAAAACAAGGATGATCATTTTGCCCTTAGGGGTACATCTGGCTTACTTAGGAACTTTGGTAACTGTAATCTCTAATGATGAAACAAGACTACTAAGAAAAATATGTGGTTCTTTCAAATTTTATTCATGGGAACATTTCCAACTCTGAATATCCTAGAATGTTCTCTTATGAATTATTTTATATAAAGGAAATAGTCTACCTGTTGCTTTGTATTTCATTTTTCCTGTATCTAATTCACCTTAACTTGCTTACTGTTAAAAAGACCATAAACAACAATCATAATAACTAATCAATGAAGCAGAAGCAAAGGATAGCATATGGAACTGTTGGGCATGCATAAATCTGTCTAAAGTCACAAGTCGTTATCTAAGGGACTGTGTTATCAACAATCTTATACACCCAAACAAGATAGAGAAAATCAACAAAATGATTATTCTCTAAGCATGCATTCTTACTAAAATGTATATTTCATAAAGGCAGGGGTTTTTGTTTGTTGTTTCTAATGTATCCCCAGTGACAAAACAATGTATGGAACACGCAGAGTGATCAATAAATATATATTGATAAACATCATGTAAGACTGTTCATTTTTCTTTGTGGCCAGAGGTAGAGAGAAGAAAATGTAGCATTTAGGTGCATATATCCAATAATACCCTTATGAATTTATAATTTTTTGATCATCTCTCTTTACCTAGGACATTTTTTCTTCCTCTATTCTGTTCCCTCCTACCTCTTCCTATTCAAAGTAAAAGTCGGGATATTTTCTTCTTTCTCTGGAAAAAATGTTAATTAGTAAATACAGTGCTGATATGACAGAATTTACCTTCTTTTACTCTCTTTCTAAATCTGACGCTTGTTTCAAACAAGTGACAATCTGTTTCAAATCTGTGCAATAAAAGCAATTGAAATAAATTCTTGTCATTCTTGCTTCATTAGAATGTTTCTAGAAAAGTAACAATAATGTATTTTGAAAACCTTTATATGGCACCTACTGAAGAAAATCACTATTAGAAACAAAACAAAAGGAAACATTCAATTTTGGACCAAGGAGAACACATAATTCTGAAAGAATTAACAACAACATATACACAAAGGCTATAAATGTCAATAGGGACCTAATAGCATGTAATAGCATTTCAGCAGCATTCTGATAGCTTTTCATAAAATGAAAGCTCTATGAGGTGAGTTTTTTCTTGCTCCGAAATATCTAAACCAATGTTTGATACACAGTAGGCAATCCATAAGCATATCTTGATTGAATTAATACTTCCAAGTTGTACAAATTTGATATTTAAAATTCTGCTTTTCAAAAATTGTAGACATAATATTGAATAGTTAAGCTCATTTAAGTGAATTCGAGATAATTCACTTCGCCTAGTAAATTCTGAATAGGGCAGTTAGGCGCACATCATAAAAAACATGTTAGCCCAAGACAGTTGTTAAGTATCATATTTTGGGTCTTTGCCCTCAGGTAAATGAACACTGTGTTTTTCTTATAGACAGTAAAAAAGTAAACCTATCACTCACCATGAGAGCCACACGCCTACCAATTCAAAATTTTAAGACTTCAAAATACAATAGAAGTTTTGCAGGCAACTTCTTTTTTATGATTTTAAATTTATTTTGATGAAGTGCTGAGCTTGAACAAACAAGGCCTTTTAAATACTTCATTAATTTACTTGTTTACTTAATTTAAAAAGTGAAAACCTTATGTAATTAGAAGGCAATCTTCTCAGCTTAGGCTACACCAAGATCATTGAATTAAGACTATCAGTAAGCACTGAACAAACCAACGTAAAGCAGTTTATAAAAGTCCACAAATCTCAAATCAACAGCATGTATTCATTTCATATTTAAACCGAGTGCGTTATAATACACGAGTCTCAAAGGAAACTGTAATGCCTGAGATCAGAAACAATCCCATTTTAGAAAAGACACCTAATGGAGAAAAGCCTTCTTTCATAATCACCAATCCAAAAGGAAGGAATGAAATCCGCACACTCACCTGGCTAATTGGTTCTTTCGTAGGCGGCTTTCCTCTTCTGGCTGTGCTAGTAGCCAGGGTCGTGGTGGTCTCCATAATTGATGTGGACATCTCTGACTGCATGGCAGTGGCTGTCGACTCAGTTGTCATAGAGGAAGGCACTTCACCAACCAGTCTCACATTTCCCACTATGGCGATGTTGGCATCATTTTCGGCTGCCATATTCAGAACTTTCAAGCCATTGTAGTAAAGCCCAGAGAGCTGGCCCTGGAAGGGCTGGCCCTGCTCTTTCCCGCCAATTATTATGGTTGCTTGGCTATTGAAGATTGTGAGCTGACGCCCTGTAAAAATAATATTACATACATGCAAAAATGTTGATTGCGAACTCTACATTCTACAAAGGATGATAAAACAGATTTTTCATGGGGTGGATAATGAGAGCAATAAACTATAAGAGAGGCATTTGACTCATAATTCATTGCTGATAAATGAGGTGTCCATGAAATGTGTAATCATTGGCAAATACTTGCAAATTCTCAATTTATCGTAATGTAGTACTTTTGCTAAAAGACCAATCAAAGATATGAATTGTAAACCAATTTTTAGTGGATCCCTTTCCCTTGTACCTTGAGATCTTATATTCTTGGTCCCTTAAGTCTAAACTATTAAGTTAAAAATGTGATATATCTACCATTTCAAGTATTTGTCATTCTAAAATTACCACTGGCAGAAACTAATCTACAGCAGCTGATATCTAATTTTAAATTTATGATAAAAATTTCACAATTCACTTAATGGCTACAGGTATCTATATGCTATTCTTTAGAAACGTTTATTTTTATTTTTTGAAGGCAATAGTCCATTGTTATTTGAATTATTCTATTTTTCCGGCAATCACACTGAAAAGAAATGCATGGTTTACACTGAGCATGTCAGAGACCAAAAAAAAAAAAAAAAACATTCAAAAATATTTTTCTGATTGGCTTTCAGCAAGTCTTTAAAAACAAAACAGAATGAAAAAAATAGCTTCAGATGTAAAAAGCGGCTTCAGGAATGATACACAAACCAATGGAGAAATTATGGCACATTTCCATCAAACAGCAATCCTCAGCAACAGTACCAATATCATCAAATTGAGTATCCAGTTTTAGCAGATTGCTCTCTGCTCATAAAAAGCATGCACACAACTTCAAGTTCAGTTTTAATTAGGGCTGGTTCCCAAATGCTCTTAGAAGGTTGCAAACGTTAAAGGGACTTCATTTTGACCGGCAATCCATATTGCCCACTATTTAAGATGCCTAGAGTTTAAACCAAGAGTTTTTTTTTGTTTTTTTCAGGACCATAATAAAGATATCAGAACTACATATATTTTAGTTAATAATTTAGAGGCTGGAAATGTAATATAATCTATGAATGATTTATCATTTTGGGTTAATGCTTGCTGTGAGTACCTTCATAGATTGAGTTAGTGGATTATATTTAACAGTCCCTTTAACCTTAAGTTAACAGGGTAAGATTATTAAACAGCTGGTACGTCTAAAAATGTATAGAAATTATTATACAAGGTATGCAAATATTGCTATCTACATTTTACTGTTTTAAATTTGTTTTTAATTTAGTTTTACGGAAAATTTATTTTTTATGTTTATTAGTGTTACAATGAAGTACTACTTGGTTATGTTCAAATTATTTTTTTATTTGAAGTTTTAATCAATGTTTTTTACCTTTGTCGAGTAGCCATTCATCAACTACTCGACCAAGTCGATATGGAATTCGCTGTCTAGCAATCGCCAGGCGCTCGTTATCATTGTTTCCTTTAAAGTTTAAAGAGACATTTCATTGGTTAAAATCTGTAAGGTCAAAGGTTAAAAGTTAATACTTAAAGCTTGAGCTATACAGTTGTCACATGATTTTTTGAAATTTGGAATTTTAAAAAGTTCTACCTAGAACATTTCATGTTTCAGACTTGTCATTCATTCATTTATTTTATTTTAGCAAACAAAATTATTCCTATGTTAATTGAAAATTAGAAATCTGCATTTGAGCTAGGTTATTAAACTTATGTTATAGACAGACCCGAACAACCAATTTAAACAGCATATAATAGCTTTACAAAAAAATGACCATTGATCTCTGGGTTTTTTCTTTTTGATGTTTCTTATTAACTAGTTAAACATGTTCAGGTGAAACAGGTTTAAGTTTTCAAAATACATTCAACCTCTTATTCCAGATTAGTAATTTATGAACACCAAACTTAATACCATCTTTGGCACACTGAAGTATCTAAATTGTCCTAGGATACTTTATGTCCTCCTCAAAAAATAGAAATCCATATTCATCTCATTTAAGGAAACAAAAGAGTCTGAATAGTTCTTGTATATTCCATATAAATTGGTTTATCAATCACTTGGACATCACAAGAGAATACATCTTGTATCATCCAAATATGCTATTGTAGGAAAAGGCTTTGACAAAAGTGACTTTGAATGTCCTTCCATTTCATTTAAAGCTAAACATGTTAAAGCAAATAACAATTTGGAAAAAAATTATATGTATGTTTTTATATACTCGAATATCTGCTTTTATATTAAGCTATGCTAAAGGCGGCATGATAGCTTATGGAACAAATACAAGTCACAAATAGTGGTCTCTAATCATAGATCTAAACTAAGTATGAGCCTTGCTTCTGAACAAAAAATTTCCTAATAGAAATGCAGTTTAAATTGACCTTGAATAATGCTTACAAATAGATAAGTGTTTTCTTGATCTATGAAGCACTTAGGAAGAATCTAGGCTGCCAACTCAGTGCTTAATCACATATATTGCAAGAAGTTTTCTATTCCATGAAAATTAACTAACATAGAATTTGAGCTAAGACATTTTGGCAATAGCTCAGATGAAGACTTAAAGGTGAAAGAAACATGGAATGGTAGTGAAGTCCATAAGAAAAGACTGGAGCATTTTGCTAGGGAAGATAATAGATATACATTTTTCTCATATTTAGAATAATTTATAAGTGCTTTCTTATACTAGTGTTATTATACACTATACTTATCAGAATAAGCCCACTATAATACTGGTCACACACTTTTAGAGAAATAGAAAAGAACTGTCACTTAGACTTTATGAATTTGTCCTCAGAATGTATATATGACTGAAAATATTTCATACATTAGTATTTAATTTAAAATGTAAACATCAAAGTAGAGTCAAATGTAAAGTTTAATAAAAACATTTATATGTATTTCTCTGTATTATATAATCACTAAAATGTTATAAAATAGTATTTTATCCTATGGGAATATATTTTTGGTATACTGATAATTAAAAAAAAAACAAGGATATAAATCCCAAGCCTGTTTGTTTTTAAAAAGTGTGTAGAATTTGTGTTTTTTATGTGTTTGTATACATATATATTCTTGGCTTATATGTGATTGATGTAATAAACATGTTTATGTGCATAATTTGATAAGCAAACAGAAAATATTTTTCAAAAACATACCCTTGGCTGTATGGACTTTTTTGTCAGTCAGCACCATTTCAATTCACACTTCACGCCTGATGACTTTATAATTAGGTGGCTCTTCACACTGTTTTTCATGTTAGATTGTTCCCATCATCAGGAATAATTCATTATTCCTTCAGAGAGCACCCAAATCCAGACCACAAATCACCTCCTGCTCAATTACTACTTCAGTATATTAACAGACCTCTCTGCATCTTCTTAGCATTAAATTTCACTGATGCTCCACATGTCAGTCAATATTTAATCATGACACTTGTCTATAATAACCCTTTCCATTGCCTTCAGGGTGAAATATCAAACCCCAAATGAGCTTCTACAATTGGGAATCTTCCTACCTCCCCTGCCCCATCTCATAGCTCAACTCTTCTATCTTGATGAGAATTCTTTCAATTCTTCTAAAGCTCTCCTTTTTCCTCTGGGCTTTAATATTTGTAGCTTCCATTATTTGAAATACTCATTCTCACTTGCATTCCCATTCTCATCGTGCCTTAGTCAAACATGGCTCCTTGATGAAATCTTCTTGGCAGGAGCATTATTTCCCCAGGAGGTCTTCCCTGATGTCCCCAAGTTAGATTAGGATGCCTGAATATATGCTTTCCTAGCACGCTTTGGAAACAAGCACTGTCCTTGTTATTGCATACTCAATAAATATATTCCCTTTAAACTATAAAGTTCTATGAAGTCAGGTATTGTATACAGTGTTTATTGCATTCTCAGTGCTTGCACAATACTTATCACATAACCTTCCATGAAATATCTGTGGAATAAAGTAATAAAGAAAATCTTGTTTTTAATTCTGATAGCTTTTTTGGTACCATCATCTCATACTTACAGCTTAACATTCATAAAGGAAAAAAAGCAAATGCTTCTGCCCAGAGAATAGACCATATGTGGCTAAACTTCCCTCAGTACTGTACAAAGGAAGCATCACATATTTAAATTATAATTTTATTTCTTTAATGATTGTCATTGATTTGAGCATTCAGTCAGCTCATTATTTGCTAAGTAATAACTGTCCCATGACACAAAATAGGTAATCATAGTTATTATTAGTAATGGAAATAGAGGAAAAAGTCTAAATAAAACAGGTGGAAAAAAATGAAAGTTTCATATATTTTTTGAATGACTTTTAAAAAGTACATAAAAACACATGGGTATATATATATGTGTGTATACATACACACACTAACACACATATATACAATTTTCCCTCATACCTTTGATTAGTCCTCACACAGGAATTAATGACTGATATGACATGATTTAAGTTAACAATAACTCTTGAAGATCTTTGATGAATCTGGCTTAAAATGAGACATGAAATATACATTCCTAATAAATAACAAAGAGGTATTCTAACACTACCACCAAAGAGGAAATAGAGTAGGCAGCAGAGATAGGTGTAAAAAGACGTGATCATTTTTAACAAAGGAAGTCACATGAATTGGGTTAAACAATTCCATAATCCATGAATGTCAGGCGCCTTCTAGTTCAGAAACCATTTTTTTTTTTTTTAACTGAAAGATGTTATTTTAAGATCAAAGGACAGACTTTATTCTTTGTTGGGTTAATGAATGGGAAATCAGATGGTGCTTACTTCAACGCAATGTATGTTGACTTTTTTCCTCCAAATTCTTTGTCCTTCTACTAGAATAAAAACTAATGACTCTTCTTGTGATAATATTATATATAAATACACTGTCAACTCCATGAAGTCACATCTAAGTAGAGTATAGTGACGATATCTTTTTAACAGATGATTCCAAACTGCTCTACTATTGGGTATGAAATAGGTCATATTTTTTAGGTTTCCCAGAAATGAACCTAGATTTTGCCTCCGCTTCATGATTTTCATTAACAAGCTGCATATGGAAAGTAGTAATTGATGTTTATAGTTTAAGAATTTGCTCAAAATGTATTTATTCTTTACAAATTGTAAAATATCCAGTAACTTTGTATGATTTTGTTCATTTCATTTAATTACATCCATAGTTTGCTAAACATCTAAACTTTATACACAATAAAACCCACTTGATTGGGAAAGGCCAAAGATAAATTCAATTTCCTATCACTTTTTATTTTCTTTGGAAAGGGTTAGGCTCTAATACAAAACATACTGGGATATAAAAACATTACATAAAGCTTTCATGGATGGTCAAAGGAAGTAGACTAAGACTTATAGATAGGAGAGATTAAAAACAAGTGGGATGTATATGAAAATTTAATTCAAACAAAAGGTGAATCTTTGGGAGAAGTTATTTTCATCTCTAAGTTTCCTAAATCAGAAATAAGGATAAAGCAATAATGACCTACTTATAAAAGACCTGTTTATTTTGAAATTATTACAAGGTTCCAACAAAAATTTCAACCTCTTAGAAAGCATACAAATCAACTAGAGCAATCTACTGAGAACATTAATTAGATTTATCAAAACAGAGCCTCTCACTAAATAGTTAAAAGATAATTTAGGTTCATACTTCCTTTACTTTAATAAATGTGGGATCAGGTTTTTCTTTAGATTTCTTTTTTCTCCAGTTAATTTTATTTGTGTTAAATACTTTGTTACCTCCACAAAAATGTCACCAATGACATACATGTCTGTTGAGTGATTTTAAAGCAAAGTAACAGTTTGTAAAATTTGGGTTTAGTTTTCTTTTGAAGGCTGAAAGATTCGGTATTTTTGACGAGGCAGGCCCCCTGTAGTAACACCATCACAACCAAATGATAGGTGCAAGCTCTAATTGAAGTAGTCATTTAGGTATAAGGTACTAAATGTAGTGAATATTTCAAACAAGGTTTCAGAGATGAAGAATAAAAAAAATAATCTGATCATTCAGACTTATAGTATAACATTTTTTATTTTTGTTGAATCCCAGATAGTTTAATTTTCTACCTAACTAATAATATTTGGTCACACTATAGTATATTAATTTTGTATGAACCAGTAGACTTAAAGGAAATAAGAGTAATTTCAAAGAGTCAAGGTAAACAGGAAGGAGTAATAAAACTCAAATCCTTCACTTGTAGTTAAATTTCATGGTGAAACTCAGAAAACAAAGGGAAATAAAATTATAATCATATTTTTAAGACTTGATCAGTAGAGACAAGCTATATGAACTTAGCTGACAAATAGTTATTCTCTCATTTTCATAGATCTTCAATCCTGATGTGTAATTTCTCCTCAGAAATAAAAGTCTCAGTTTTCTATATGACACAGTAATACCCTTAGAAAAAAATAAGGAAAAGTAATGCTATAAACCAACATTTTCCCAGAATAATATGAACGTAAAAACAAAAATATTTGTCTTGAGGAAGGCTTATTTCCAATTTATAACATTGGGGAAAGCAACATGAAAGGATTCTGAAAAGCTCTATATACTTCCAGAAAGGATTCTAGAAGTCTGTTTTTAGAATTTTTGCTTTTAAATGGAAATATGGCATTTGGATGTGCCTAGGTACATAACGTAGTAAAAGTTTAACATAGTTTTGTAAAATTACTCTCGTTTTAAAAGCAGCATTATCACATAATTTCCAACTAAATGCTTTATGTATGATTGTTATACAAACCATAAAATACATTAATATCTAACTTGGCGAGTGATGTTCCAAATAAATGGCTTTTGAACACCGCCGACACTCTTCAAGGAACTAAGTTGTAAAAAATATAGCTATTCTAATGAAAATATTCATCTTTTGTATTACATTATTTGCCATATCATTAAGATGTATGTGTAACAAATATATACATTTATTTAGCTCCTGCCTACTTCTCCAGTTTCATCGTGAACTACTTATTTCTAATTCTTTAAATTCTAATCACTCTGGATTTCTTTCAATTCCTTTAATCAAGCCAATCCTCTTTGAAGATGCTATTCTCATTGCCTTACAAATTCTTGCATCTCTCTGTACTCCTCAACACTCTGGTCCCCACACATGCGCACACACACACGTGTCTGGGACTGGACAACTTATTTCTCCTTTAAATATTAGCTCATATGTTTCTCAAGGAAGGATTTCCTGTGCCCCCTACCTCTGTACCACATTAGCCTAAAGCCTTCCATTATGCATTCTTATAACACCTACTAGCAGTTTCTATAATCATGACAAAATAATTTCATGTAATTGATCCTAGATTATAGTTTCCTTTGCAAGCAGCAGCCACATCATCCAGTCCACACGTTCACTGGTTTATATATATAAAATAAAATATAAAACCCCAAGAAAATAGAAAAATAATATATTGAGTGGCTTTTATGTTTTATGTATTGTTGCTACTTGCTTTAGTCCTCATATTGATCCCAGACCACAAGTATCTTTTATTTTATAGATGGAAAAAAAATGAGGCTCAAGGAGATAATATAACTAGTGCTGTGCTGTGCCATGCATAATAGAGGAACTATCTGAAACCAAAAATATTTGATTCAGAGCTGTTCCATGGAGTCATAAAAGCCCAACATCTTCCTTTTAATACTTATGGCACTCTTCTGTATGATGAAAAATGTCATGGTCTTGTCTATAAAGGTACTGCCTTATAAAGTTTGGGGTAAGACTGCTGTCTTGGCCACACAAAATCAATAACCTTCCCCACATCTTTGGGAATTCATCAGGAGGATATTTTTATCATCTCTATTTTATAGATCAAGATAGTGAAGTAGAAGTAAGTAAAGTGATCAAAGTCTACTACAGTTGAGGTCTCACGGAGGAGCAGTATTTCATTTTCTTCCTTTAATAACCAAGTCCTGCCATGAACAGCCACTTGAGACATAAGATATTCCAGGCATTCCTTGACTTTATCTCTGACCTATAAGACAAGCTTCAAGCATAATAATCTGCCAAGTTCACAGCCTTTTTGATACTGACCCTCTCCAGAGACAAGTTGGAAAAGGAGAGAGGGTCCTAGTCATGAGTCAAAAGACTACTGCACTTCATTTTGCTTGGACTTCACATTCCCTTTTTTCTTCCTTGTCCATCTCTTATCTCTGTTTTTCCCTTTATACATCTCCAAAAATCCATTTTTTTTATGCCACTCATTGAAAACTCAATGAGTGCATACACATCTACCCTTCCTGGATATATCTCATGTCCCCAAAAGTCTTCACCTTTGTTTTCTAGTTCTAATACTTAAATTCCTTGTTTCTTTAGTATATCTTAGCTGAAACATTAGGAAAGCAATCTGACTCAATGAAGTCAATACATAAGCAATGACTTTTACCCTGAAAGCACTGTGTCAAGCATACATCAATACATCACATAGATTCCACTGTGGAAGAGCTTACACTTTGGGGAGTAAAGGGACAAAGTGAGGAAAGTCAAATGGAAGTCTAAGATAATAAATAACTTGGCATAAGCATACAATTAACCACCATTTAAATTATAGTTCACACAGAAGTTCAGAAAGGATAGTGGATTAGAAAAGACAAAGAAGATATGATAGAACACAAAGGATTTTACCCAGCTCACAATCTAAATTTTATTGAAATAATAACTAGGTGAAAATGTACTATAATGTGGAGATTAATCCCCAAAATGTTGATAATTACTCTAATTTCATAAAGCTATACACCCCTGCCTTTAATTTCTAAATAAATATATTTTCTAATAGGATATATTTAGCCTCCAGCTAACTGCAAATATTAATAAAAATGGTTAAAATATTTATGCCATGCAAAGTGAAACATGTAATATAATGCTAAAACTACTAAACAGAATATGATGCAAGTTGGCAAGAATTTGAGGACAATACGTGGAAATGAAAATACTTAATTCAATATTATTAATGCTATATTTATCGGTATTTCAATTTTGCTTGTGCCCTTTTTTTTTAACAAAAGCAATTTTTACACATTAAATGTAGTATCTTAATGCAATGCTATAGCAAGACTCAAATGAGTCAGCCATTTAACTTACAAAGCTGGAGAGAGCACAGACTGCTCAAGTAAGGCAATGCTCTGAATAAGGCTTCAGATGACACCCCAGCTCCTTATGCAAAAGAGCAGGACTTTGTGTCCAGGTAAACAACATATTCCTGTGAGATTGCTGTGATGCTAGGAATGTCTACTACAGAGTTCAACAGTGCTTTGGGGAAGAAATTAGAATCTTGGTGCATTTCTAACTGGCTTAAGAAATTTCTTCCTTTATGCCCCTCTATTATGTAGAACTACATTAAGACATAGTCCTTAATAAAAATCTAGAACTAAATATAAGTGCCTATGAGCTACTTATATTTAAAATTTTTATGTTGGATATTGTTCCATCGAATTAGTTAGAAATAAAGGTAACTGTAAACTTTGGCTTTCATTGCCTGTGTGGAATAAATAGTGATTTACACATTCTTCTCTAAGCATTTTTTATGCTGTTGTGTTCCTAATTCAAAGAGACTGGAATATCATATCAAAAAACAGCAGCAAGAAATAAAAAGCAACAAGGACAAGCAGATAACAAAATATAGAAGTGCTCTGATAAATTAAAGGTCATACTCTGTTTTCACGCATACTAAAGAGTTCTTTGTGCTAGCTGTGTAGCTTTTAAGACAGAAGAATGGTTTAACAGCTGCAAGAACAGACGGGGCCACTGATAGACATCACTCAATAGCGAGAATGAAAAAAATGAAATGTAAGAGCAGCCCCACATTACCTTACAAATGACATTTTGCCATTTTCCCAGATATGAGAATCTTAAGCATTTAAATCATAATGTCATAACATTTAAGCTTATTCACCCTAATAAAAACTTACATATATAGTCTCTAAGGCTTTTCCAGTTCTTGATTTCTGAAAATCAGAGAATTATACTGTATAGCTGGATTTTCTATCTCATCACACCAATCTTGACTTTTAATTTATTCTAAATATTTAGGCTGGTCTATGGAAAAGGAAACAAGTAAATGTCTCATATACAGTCTGATATGGCTTGACCATGGTACTGAAAAAGTTCCTTATTCTCTGGTGGAGAAAAATAAGTTTGATGATTATTGCATTCTAACCTTATTTTCAATGTACTTCAATCTCTCTCTTCCACTCATAACAGGAATGTGGGAAGATATTTTTTCAACTACAAAGCTGGAGTCTGTCGACCACACACAAATTATTTAAGATTAAATAATTTGTGCACTGGACAGGCTGAGATACAGCTGTTGTATCATTGCTAGTCTTCCTCAACTGTATAAAATATAAAAGCTCTGAAATAAAATAACTATTTTTCTTTTGTAGACAAATGAAATACTATGGATTTGAACTTAAAACCCTAAAATAACTCTCCTCTCCCCCCAAAATTTTATTTTCTATGTCAGCAATTATGTCTTAGAAGTACCCATGTGCTTAGATTCATTGTGAAAAGAGACATTATTGGTTAAGAAACTGGGCTCTTATTCTTGGGTTCAAATCATGGCTTCACAATGTGTAACACTGGGGCATGTGCATAACATCTCTGAACCTAAGCTTTCTCATCTGTGAAATAGGTATTTGTAAGAATAAGTGATTTAATAAATGTAAATTTCTTTAAATGGTGGCTGGCACATAGTAAGCACTCAGTAAATATCAGCTATTATACTTTAATTGTATCATTATTTATTATCTAGTATAATTTGCCTAATATGACCTATCTAGGAATATACAGAACACAGAAATTATTTCTCACCTATATGAATATAGGAAAGTAGGTGTGAAGAACAGTGAAAAATAAATCTATTTTTCTTTCTCAGGACAAATAAAGGCCAGGAAACCAGACTTATCATAAGTGATATCCAGACCCCCATAGGTGTATTATCAAAATCACTGCATTTTCTCTCAAGCAATGTCGGAATCATTCTCAGAGGTTTACGTATGGCTACTTACTTGTAAGCCAATGGGAACGACTGAAAGGAGGTCATTAAGTTGAGGATACCATACAAAAGAAAAAGCCAAAGGCACCTGCCATAAGAGCAAATGGAATTCAGGGGACCACCATCTGTTCTGTGCAGCAGCATGGTGACAAAGATTCTCCAGAAATAAGAATACTTTAGATATCACTGTCTCAAAATGACATTTTAATCTGTGTATTAATGCTTAAAGAGATGCACTTCAAATAGCATGTCTTAAATCCTTTTTTTCCCCTCATAATGCTTAAGGCAAATAAGGGTCACAGAAACTAAACAGAAATGGATACTGCATGGCTTAAAGCTAGGCAATCCCATTATTTGTAAAATGAGCTTGGTGGTCTGTATGGCCTCTAAGGTGGCCTCCGATGCTAATGACTCATGGTCCCAAGTTTAAGGTAGGGTTGTCAAGAAGGCATGCATTAGGCCATCTTGTTAGTAAATGCTGTGTATGAGATTTAAGGAAGGAATTGATTTTAGAGGCATTATAAACAAAATATCATCACTGTTTCTAACTGCAAATATCTTTAAAAGGCAGTGAAATCTTTGACATAGCATCTTCTTTTTTTCCTCTCCTTCTTTAAAAAATAAAACTATTTCACAGTGCTTTGACAAATTTATGAAGACTTTCAGTCACTATCTGTGGAGACCTTTATAATTAAGCCATTACATTTTTCCGATATGTTTTAATGTTGCAAGCTTGTCTTCTTTCTTCTTTCAACCATACAGACAGACACTCTTCTCACCATGTAGACATTTCTCTGGCTTCTCTCTACCCTCCCACTTCTCTGACAGCCATTACAGTGGAGTAAGGCAGGCAAAGGTTAGATTTTAGGAGATTTCAATCTTATAAAAAAAGTAGTTAAGAGGATGAGGGAGCACATTATGACACTCAAGAAGAGAAGAGATTTGTCTCCTTTTCATTTTAAATTCTTAGCACTAGAGAGAGAAGAGTGGACAATTTCAAGAAAGAATAAGTATTTCTTCAAATCAATGACTGCTCTTTGCAAACCCTTTTTGTCCATAATTGATCTAAGTAAAACCTTTCCTTGAGTCTCTCAAACATCTATGTTTTAGGGAACTGCACTTTGGGGGTTATTTCTGGTTCAAGAGATATACGCATGACAGTTCCCATCTAATCAAGTCTGACAAGAACAGACTTGAACACCTGTAGATAGCCCAAATGTAACTCCTAGCCAGGTAGAGATGACCAATTAAGATCCAGACATCCTAAAGAATGTAGTAGGTAAAGAGGAGACATAGTTCATTATATCTCTCAGGCTAAGACTACGAATTTCTCTACTGCCATCAGTATTTCCCCCTTAAACATAAGCCACCTGTGATTTCTAGTGGATCCCTAAATACAGAACAGAATGAAGAGCAAAACTACAAATATGTCCTACGACGTTTAAACTGGTGCTCCGTTAGTCAGCACAACTGGAACTGATCCACTCACGCGTTCTTCTCTGTCATTTTTATAACCCAGTACATCTATAGTCAGGCTGTGTCATTTTCAAGTAGAGAGCTAAACTAATTGGGGGATACAACTCTGGCCTAATTAACACTTTGTTTAAATTTTTTCCTGAAGTCTCGAAATCCAATTGGTCTGTGATAATTTAGTGAGCATAAAGAATTTGTTTATAAACTCCATGCAATACCCTTCAAATAATAGTTCAAGACACGTTATGGGCTGAATTGTATTCCCTTGAAATTCATATCGTGAAGGAAGCTCCAACCCCCAGTACTTCAGAATATGACTGTATTTGGAGATAAGTCCTTTCTTTAAGGAGATGATTAAGTTAAAATGACTCCCTTAAGGTGGACCCTAATCCAATCTAACTGTTGTTCTTACAAGAATAGGTAACAAGAATTGGACACAGAAAAAGATAGCAGGGGTAAGTACACATAGACAAAAAATCTATGTGAAAACTCAGAGAGAAGGTGGCCATCTGCAAGCCAATGAGACAGGCCTCAGAAGAAACCAGCGCTGCTGAGACCTTGACCTTGGATTTCTAGTCTTTAGAACTGTAAAAAAAACAAAAAATCCTGTTGTTTAAGCCACCCAGTCTGTGATATTTTGTTATAGCAGCCCTAGAAAACCAATATAGAGATGAGTTAAAAGTGGTTAAAATCATATGTTATTGGCTTATTCACAGATCTTTGATATTAAGCGGATATAGCATTTTGTTGCTAATTGCCAAAACGTCTAGGAATGAGTACTTTTGTTTTTTTTTTGTTTTAATAAACTATTATGTTAATGTCAAAACTGTGCTAATTTTAATCATTAATTTTGGTTAAAAATTACGTTCTGTCTTTTTCTAGATTCGTTGCAAGTCATAATATCTACATAATTCTGATAGCACAGTTATATAATAAACTTTACCAACTTACATTTTGCATTATTTAAGTTATAATAATAAAATTGATTTAGGCATGAAATACGGATATCTCAGAATAGTTCCATTATGTCTATAGAACAACTTTTGTAACAGGAACTATGTTATCTTTAAAATTATTAAATAAAATTTCTTAAACTAAAAACAATTATGTGATACTACACCATTTTACTTTGTGGCATCCTGTGGCTTCATTAACACAGATGACTGCAGTACTATGAAAAATTTAGTGTTAGTATCAGATTTCTAATTCATTTTAAAAAGTTATCATGCAAAAAGCCAAGTATATAAAAAAAAATCCCAACTTATATTAATGGTTAAATAAGGTAAAATTCTCTTATACTAATGTTTGCTTTAATTTAGAAACTATTGTGAGATCACAAAGAGTTCATTCTGCCCACTTCCAAAACTCCAAAAATAAATTCTAAGTCTTGAAGGATAAGCGTATGTTATTCACACAAATATCTATTTTAGAAACTGTCCAAGAAGTCTTTTTAAATAAAAATGATTCTGTGAGACTGTAATTAGATTTTTTCTGGGGGGGGGGGGCGCTTGCTAGAGTCATGTCAATAACAAAATAAAATAGCAACTTCACTGTTAACTTGAATATTTATCATCTACTAAAAACTGGATGAGTGTCTTACTCTGTTTTCTTTCTCTTTTGGTACTTATTGCCGAGGAATGATGTCAATTCCAAGCCCAGCTTCAATAAGGGGTACCTCTGCGAAGCCACCCTGAGTAGAGGTGAAAGTCTCCACACTGAGAGCCCAGGAACACTGGAGGGCCTGGCAAATGGATGACTGCACCAATTTGGGCTAAAATAGAAAGACTTGAGCTTTATATGAATGTAATCATCCAAAGGTCCCTTATATTTCACGAGAAATTGGACAGCAATTTACCATTTCCATGTATTGAGCCAGACTTCGATATGTTTTGGTCTGCCTTTTGCTTGGGGAAATGCTTGGTAGAAGAGATTGGGAAAGCTTTGTCTTTGCCCTTGGCTTCTTTTCTCTTCTAATGTTCCTGGGGACTGCACCTTCAGGGAGAGCCCGGCCTTCACTCTCAACACCAGTGCCTTTCTACCTCCACTTCCCATACTGTAGTCTGAAAAAAACCTGGACTGCTATATCACTCCTACCTTAGCTTTGTACCTTAATCTCTACGCTTTAGCCGGAGCGGTTAAATAAGGTGTTTTCTCCAAAACATTGTAAGCTCCATGAGAGCAACAATGGTCTGCTTTTGATCACCACTATTTGCCCCAAATAGTGCCAGGCACAAAGAAATATTTTTGAATGAATTACTGAATAAATAAATGAAATGTCTTAGGTAGTTGTCTCTTCTACTATCTTTTCTCTTTTGCCTTACCATACTGAATCTCTTTATTCTGAAATCTTTATCAGGCCTATCTCATGCTTCCAGCTTCTTCTCCATGATCCAGACTTACTGAGTCTATCTTCCATTCCCTCCCAACCCTTCTTTTTGCAGCTGAAAATAGGTAGCCACAGTGTTGGTGGCTTTTCTCAACAATACATCAGGAAAACAAAACCATTCCACAGAAAAATTTATATATGGAGTCAATTCCCTTTACAAAATTTGATAACAATGATTCTCTGCTAGTTGTAGAGATATACAATTCTAGTTTGGATAGGAAAGCTGGGAATCACAAAAGTCACAGGACTACTAACCTTTTTTAGGAAGTCCTAGGGCATTCTAAATAGAAACATCACATATAAACTCTTAGACATAAGTGAGTGTACTGTAAATTTAACATTTCAATCGAGAAATCGGCAAACATAAAGAAAAGTGTATACTGTAATAACTTTGTATTTAATGGAGTTTGTGCCAGAAGAGGACTATGCAATATAGGTTTTTGTTTGTTTTTCTTTAGCTGGCAATGTGGTACTAAAAAGAACTCTGACCTGGAAAAGCATGGGTAGAGTCCCAGGCCTGACATTAATTACATGTACAATCATAGATACTTATTTGGCTAGTCTTTAAAACAAACAAACAAACAAACAAAAGATTCTAGGTTGCCACATTTTTTAATTTGATGACTAAGATATTTTATCTAATAGCTAAGCTAAGAGATCACAATATAGCATAGCATCAGAATAGTCAACTCTTTAACACTTTACATTAACACATAATGTAGGTGAAAATTATAGTACATGTAGCACAGATGTTATATTTCTAACCAAAAATAGTTTCCTTTTAATATATCCAAGAGAGTTTCCAGTTTAAAATTTGTGAAATCTTGATTTCCTAAATATTTAAACTATAAGACTATTAAGATTTATGGATAGAGATAATCAAGCCTATTTGCTTTTGTGGAAGTTAGAAAAGCCCTAGTTCAAATCTCAGTAATGCACTCAAGGGTGTGTTACTGAATCTTTCCAAGATGTGTCACAGCTGTATAATGGGGATGCCTTATGAGATCGTTTTTAAGAATGTAATGTGTGTAAATGACCTGCGAAAGTATCTGGTACATAATCAGTGTTAAATATATGATGGCTACTACTGTTTTCATAGATTACACAGAATCATAGACCTGTAGAAATGAAAAAGACTTTAGCTAGAATCTGGTCCAATTCTCAACCAATGCAGGATGGGTTTGACTGCCTTGATTGATTGGTCTCTTGAGCTCTACAGAATTAGCGGAGAGTCAGAAAGTTACCACAGCTCATTAAGAGTTGAAGTAAATTATCTCGTAAACTAGTCTTGTTACTGTTATTTCCTTTTTAAAGGAAATAAAAAACTAAAGAAAAAACATTACACATTATGGCAAATACAATGGACCCTCTAGTTTTGATTTGTTTTGGTTTGACTAAACACTGAAATATTCTAATCGTATTTTATCATTACATTTAGTTTTTCAAGTTAATGCCTTTTATGTATATTTAATACAAACAAATAACAGTAAAATTCAAAGTATGAAATTGAATTGACAAATATAGTAAATAAATACCTGTAAACCTAGGTTTCTTATTGCAAGGGCAAAAAATTGATAACATAATACTTTAAAAAAATATAAATCACAAAATCAGATTTTCAAAAAAAATCCTATATGTGTAGAAACAAAAACAATTAAAATTGGAAAAATAAGATTCTGAACTATAAACTATCAGACTTGAGAGAAGGGCATTGAACTACTCTCTTCATCCATATAAATTCTATTCTCTCTACAGTCCACCTTGAGGAGCCACTGAAAAAGTGAGAGGCAGAAAGAGATATGATAAAAACAATTTTAGGAAGATAAAGATTTTAGCTGTACGCTAAATGGATTAAAATAATGGGGACTGAAAAGGAACATAGATGGTTTATAGCTGACAAAAGGAAAATAAGCTCAATTCTGATAAAGGCCTTACATCACTAGAATAATGGCAGCACAGAAAGATAATGATGGAATCTGGGCATTTAGTGGAAACTTGGGCCTACTTTTGGATCCAATGGTTGCTTTGATGGAACAATGAGAAATACTTTGATTTATGAAGTTAATAAGGTGAATCATGTTATTCATAATATCAGTTAGGTATTTAAGAGGGTAAAATGATTTGGGGAGTTATAATTTGGTTAGAGTTAGAATTTAGTTGCAATCAGGAATGTACATCTTTGTAGAAATGAAACTCAGCTGTGCTCATTACTACCTATTCATTCAGAATTTATTAAAATTTAACAGGCACATACATCCAGCACTAGTTTCCCGAGTTCTGTCCAGGTGGTCACCATTAATTTCGCTTTTCATCATAGACTCAGAAACTGTGCTCAATTTCCCTTGAGAGTCCAGGGAATTCAAAATTTAATATAAATGTGATGTCCCTAACTCTACGACTATCTTGAAACTCCCAAAGAAAACATTGTCTCCTGTCATAGCAAAGAGATCCCTTGGAAACCCACAAATTCTGTAACAAAGAATTCTGATCCTTCTTCCTTAATTATTCTCTCAGCTTTAATCACTAGGCTTGTTAAGTAAATATGATAAATACCCCATCACAGAGAGCAAAAATCCATTTTTTGTGCTGTTTTGTAATTTGTAACCACCTCTGTTCTTAGGTTCATTTTTTCTCCTGCCTGGAATGGGCTCATTTTCACCAATATATCTCCATTTGTCCCAACCAGATCAGGCTCAGACTTAACTTCTTTTAAGCACTAAACATTATCACTTCTCTCTTCATATCTCTTCCAGTTCTTGTATTTGTATTTTGTACTATGTAATCTTATATTTCCCACAAAATTAATACTTTAATGACTGATTTATCTTTTCTCCAAAGTTATACCTGAAACTCTTATAGGATGAAGACAATACTTTCTGCTTGCCTGTGTTTCCCCACCAAGTTTCGCACACTATAGGACGATCATGAAGTGGGTCTTAATGCATACCTATTGTTGGATTACAAGAGCCATTGAGGCTTTGGCCTCCAATGGGGCCTTAAGTAAAATGTAGACCTTAATATGTGAAAGAAATGGATAAGTCTAAGATTTGAGTCTGTTGTTAGCACTTTAAAGAATTTTATCCATTTTCTGATTCCCACCCCGCCCCCCACCCCCCCACCCCCATTTCTGGTTGTTTACATTTTCTCAATATTTTCTAATTTGGAATGAAATAAATATTTGAGAAAAATATGTTT
>NW_011888872.1:8805218-8846069 GCF_000151845.1 Pteropus vampyrus | reverse complement strand
TTATAGGTCAAGTGACAAATGTTCTGGATTGCCTGGGACAGTGTCGTTATGTGCATGTTATGTAGGAGTAACTATTAACAGTGCATCTTTTCTCTCTCAGAATTATGCTTATTTGAATGATAATTTTTATGGCCTCCTAATTATAGGCCACCATTATGAGGAATTGAAAAAAGAGATTCCTCTGGTGGTTGGAGCCCAGACAAAAGGTTTGGCAAGCCTGGGGTACTTGGTGAGAAGGAAAAGATACCTCTTTCTTGAGGGGACATTTTCTGTGCCAAAGCACACAGCTTGTTGATACAAGTGCAGACTGGATTCCAGATGACAACCTACTCCCTCTGATGCGATCCTGGTGCACTGCATGTAGGTACCCCAACTGCATAACCAAATGGAGTGGCCTATCCACCCGCTAGCATGGTCTCCCTAACACTCGCTAAAGTCAAAGGAATCTCCAATACCCAGCCCACATTCTAGTCCTTCTTGAAGTCTTCCTTGATCACCAAATTACACTCCATTTTCTAAATTTATATGAAACACATTTTCTATGCTACTCATTTGACTTAAACCCTGTCATTCCCAGTGATATCTCTGTAGTGTTCTGGCTCTGAGTGGGTTTGGGGAGAAAAGGGAGTTGGGTAATTACATGTCTAAAGTTTCTGGAAAGGTTTATCTCCATGTGTGTGAACCCAAGTCCGACAGCCAAGACAGGATGAATTGTACCCAGAAGGAAACGCACACTATACACTATATAATATGGGGAGGTTAGTATCAATTGTAATTGCAGGGTTGCAAAACTAAACTAACTTGATAAATGATAGTGGAACCAACATTTACTGAGTACTTACTTACTGGATTTTTACCAATTACTATGTATTTTAAAACTAAAAACTTATTGAAAATTCAAACCCTATGAAGTAATTACTATCTATCATTAACTTATTTCATAGATCAGGAAATTTAAGTACAAAGAAGTTAAAGAAGCCAGCCAGAGGTCACACGTCTACAAAGTGTTGGAACTAAGATTTAAATTCAAACAGGCTGGTTCCTGAGCCTTCTCTCTTAACCTGTACCCTATCGTACCTTTAATCTTGTGTTATCTCTAGCATATATTTGAAGTTCAGTCATTTGATGTGTGGTCTATATGTTCTTATTAAATATTAGTGTTTAAGAGGGGTGTACAAGTTGAACTTGGATAAAAAATTACTAGAAGAATAAGAAGAAAAAGAATCAGCTGTGGGGAATGCCATCATTATGTGCATGCTACAAATCCCTAGAGACCCTTGAATGACACCCCCGTCCCCCCGAGATCTGAACAGAAGAAGCAATGACCATTGCTATCAAGACCTCAATACAACAAAAGTTTTCTGAGCTTTTCTTCCCTGAGGAAGAGTAAGAATAAACAGCATTGCATAATACTTCAGAGCACTGGAGTGAGCTTTGGGATGTGTGTGCAACCTTGGCAAGTAACCTAATCTCTCTATGGTTGGTTGCTTATCTATAAAATGAGGTACTATAAGCTGCATTATAAGATTTGATGACTGTTAATGAGAAAATGTATACAAAATAACTATCACAGTTCCCAATATGGAGTACCCAGCATAGAGTACTTGTCTAACAGTCACTGATACCAGATCCTACACAAGATAGAAATTTAAACGTGCTCAGTGAATGTCTGGGATTTCAGGTGAGTTCTGTTATCTCTTCGCCCCAATCCTTGCGCAACACTAACTTCCTTATTGAATCAGTTCAATGAATTTAACCTTTTATTTGAACTCTATTTCCATAAAGCACAGGCCTCATCTAATTGTTCCCAGGTCTATTTCCTACTGCGATTGTGACCATCCTGTCCCTCTTTTCAGCAAAGCAAACATTTGCATTTAAAAAAGCTTTTCTGTTTGTTTGTTTCTCCTCTAATCAGAGAGCACATTCTCATCCAACTCCTCTGCCAAACTGAGTGATAAAAATAATAAATGAGAAAACTGATGACTCTACGTGGACTTTTAAAAATGCTCCAGCAAAGGTGACCCTGAAAAATTATTATGGTGTGTTATCAATTAGTTGACGTTATCTAGAAAAATGAAGTTAAATGTTCTTCTATTCTGTCCAGTTTTATATCTCATAAATCCAGCTAAAAGAGTTCATTGAAAACGCATATGCTAATATCTAGACAGACTTAGGTTAGGTATATTGTCTTTTGGATTCTCAATAGACACTTTAAATTTAGGCCACCAGTATAAATAATATGCCCAAGATGATGAATCACTTCAATAATACTTAATGTAAAGAAAGTTAGTCTCAAATTTCCAGGATGGGGGGTGTGGGAAGTTCAGCTGCTTTTAATACAGTCAAATTCGTAAGGCTAAAAACAAAACAGACTTTAAAATGTTTAAGATGAAAGTCTTCCTTTGAGAAATATTCAACCCATGAGGCTAAATTTGACACAAAATATTCATCATCATAATTTAAATTTTAATGTGTGGCCTATTTAAAGGCTTCATACTTCAAAAAGTTTTCACATTTATTATGTCATTCTGTCTTAATTAAGAACTAAAATATTAGATTAGGTTATACCTTTGGATTGTTACAGAAATTAGGTTTATATTCCTTAAAAATAAACGTTCTTTTATATAAACAATATGAACATGTTAATATATAATTTATTCACAACAATTACACCTGACCTACCAGGTATCAGGTCTACAAAGACATGAAGTTTTATTATTTAAAATCTTTTTTCTTGAATAATGTTATAATATATATGTAATTGAGTAAAAGGTATGTTTAGATAGAAATTTTCTAAAATTTTAAAAACATCGACTTACAGAAAAGTTGTAAAAGAAAGTATGGGAGTTCCACATACCTTTCATCTATCTTCCCTCACTGTTAACATCTTGAATAACCATTGGACAATATTGAAACTAAGAAATTAACTTTGGCACTATACTATTAAATATAGTACAAACTTTATTAGGTTTTACTAGTTTTAGCTAATATCCTTTTTCTGTTCCAGGATTCTATCCAGATTCCCGCATTGCATTTTTCACGGTGAGACTGAGATCGTGAATTTTTGTAGAGAATATCAGGAATTATCAAAGAAATAAAGTGCTTTTCTCAATATATCAGGAGGTGTATAAAGTCAATATTCCTTATTACTGGTGATATTAAACTTGATCACTTAGTTAAGGTGGTCTGCTGAGTTTCTCTGCAAGCAAGTTTGTATTTTCCCCTTGGAAGAGACACTTGTAGACTACAGAAATTAGTAGTCTCTACTCAAACTTCTAACCACTAATTTTAGCACATCTAGTGCTTTCAACGAGTGCTTTTTACTTTGAAGTTCTAATGGTGAATATCTACTTCCATCATCCTTCTATATTTGTAAATTAGAATTCTTCTATAAGAAAAAACTATTCTTGCTCCCCCACATATCTAATATCCATCGATCTATTCAACTACTTATTAATATCAGTATTAATATCATGGATATTTACTTTGCTGAGTTATAATCCAATGCTATCTATATTTATTTTGTTGCTCAAATTGCTCTAGTTCTGACCAGTAGGAGCTCTTTCAGATTGGTTCCTGCACTCTTCTCTCATGCCTTTATTCAGAGTTAATCAACTATGGCCTATAGGTCAAATAAGTCCCTCTGCCTACTTTCGCAAATTAAGATTTATTGAAACACAGCCACACCCATTCATTTACTTATTATCTATTGCTGCTTTTAAGCTATAACATCAGAGTTGAGTAAATGTGACAGAGATCATGTGGCCCACAAAGCTGAGAATATTTACTATCTGGCTTTTTACAATAAAAGTTTGTCAACCCTTGTCCTAGATAATTTGTTTTTAATTATGAACTTTGGATAGTACCCAAAATGTATTTGTCACATTTCAGGTAGTTCATAATAAAGAAACATGAATATATGTTTGCCTCTATATTCTTCTAAATTAATTAGTTATAACATTTTTTGATGTTAGAGATGATTTTTTGTGTGAAGGAAAATGGACTGTCAGTATTCTCCTGGAATAAGTTAAGTACATAAATAAGAGAATAAACTATAAATATTAATAAAGAAGGTGAAAATTATCTAGTAAGGGGAGAGACATTGTCCTCTTCCATGAGTTCTAAAGGTTCCTCTATACATGCAAAAAGCTTATTAAATTGTCCTCATAATAAAAAGTAATTCCCAAAGATGTCAAATTTTTAGTCATTTTTGTCTCGAAGATATTGGACGCTGTTATTATGCCATCACATTTCACAATCCTCAGATGATTTACCAATAGATCTATCCAAATAAGACCCTCAAACCATATATTTTGGTCTTAAGGATATTTATTATGCAATGCTCTAATGCTAGAATCATATCAAGCATGGTGTCAGTGCTCAAAATACATTTATTGAAAGGATAATGACATTCTTATAATCACTTTTGAAAGAATGATTGTTCTAAATTGGAAGTACAAAAGTTGGACTTGTTCTATTAAAGAAAAAGAATTTTATCTGAGCTAGCAGAGACTATATCCAGTCAGCTTCATCAGTGGTTAGATGGTTATTATTATTAGAAAGTTAATAAAGGGCAGTTATATTACATTGGAAGCATATGCCTCATTTGGATAAGAAGAGGTTTCTCTTCATATGTTCTTTAAATAGACTTTATTTTGTTCTCTAAAATCTCAACGTCCTCAAGATCAGAAGTTCTGAATTCTTAGTAAATGGGCCTTAAAAATATTGAAGAACAATTACTAAAAAACATATACATAACTTTGAGTATACATGCAGATATATATGTATTTTTCTAAAGACAAGATGTCCTACTTTATCAGATTCTTATAAAGAAATTCAAAAGAAATTTAAAAAATTTTATCAGATTAATGTCTAAAATGGAAGACAGTTACATAATTTTTGTACTTCATATAGGGCCTCAACATCGGTATATGAAATTTTAACCTTTTTGCTGTTCTGCTACCTCTTGAACACACTGTCATTGTTTACTAGAAGTAAAGTGACATTTAATGCCAATTTATTCCTGAATTTACAAGATAAGAAAAGTAGGTAGATGATGGGCAAGAGGAAACAGTATAAAAAGTCTGAGGCTTGCTCATAGTTGGCATTCAACTGCTGACATTAAAAGCTGGGAGTTTCCCTCTCACAGTAGAAATTTTTTTTTTAATTGCTTAATTATACACAAAAAGTACTAGTTGTTATCTATATTTACCATAAAAATATATAAATATCCCTAGGCAATTTAAAAAGCTCTTAAGAAAATAAGAGCTCAGAGTGTCTGAGAAAATATTAACAGAAAGGCTTGTCATTTGAGTTGGGAACGTGACTTATCTTCCACGGAACTCAGATAATTATAAACTACATGATACAGCAACTATACTTTCAGATAATAATCAAGCTATAAAAGCATTGTTACAAACTACAAATCTAACAAAATCAACCAAACACTTGCAAAAGCCATTTGAAGTTTCCTGAAAGCCTCACATCCTTAAAATATAATTTCTCTGACCTTCAATCTTTAGCTATTTAGTGAAAATCATTTTTTGCTGCACATCATAAAAACTAAATTTTGCATTTGTAGTGGCAACTAATTTTTGTATTTGACTTGAATAATTTATTGTTTGCAAATTCAATATCTTTGAAGAAAAGTCTGTGAACTCAATTACTCAGTCAATATTTTTGGCTATCTTTACTTAAAATTATGATAATGCCATTTTCTATTTACAGTGAATATTTTGTAGAAGTTGGATCGACACATCCTTTTCTTATGATAATAATTTAAAACTACAAACAAATTGTACATTGGAAAGAGGAATAGAGAACAAGAAGATAAATGAAGGATCTTCTGGAAATCATAAGAAGGGTTGCTATTTGTATCTTATAGCATAATATAAGATATAATATACTTAGCAAAATTCCTTGAACATAGTTCAACAAATATTCCTTAATTTGATTTGTTGGCTTCTTAGTGATAGAATCTGAGAACCTCTCACATTAAGAAAAGGGCAAATGAATACTGGTAAAAAAAAGCACGTTTTCTTTAAATTTCAGTCTCAAAGGGAAAAAAATCTAGAGTGTGTTTATAAATTAAACTTCTGAAATAAAATAAATTTATTACTTGTTAAATGTTTCAAAATATATTTGTTTCTTTCAATGGGCTTTTGAATTAAGTTTAACTTCAAATACATAGGGAACCCACAGCTTGCCCTCCTACTTTATCGGGCTCTAGGTTTCCGACGGAGTTATGGTCATTCCTATCCTGTTGGCTCAGTTTCAAATTAGACTGAGTTAGATGAGAAGCAAAAAGAAATAAGGAAACATAGTAGAAGGATAGTAGAAGAAATAGAGATAGAAGTGTTTCGACTTATACTTCTTTGTATCATTCACAATGGTATTCGAATAGTGATACCTAACCCACATCTACAGAAACTAATTTTTTTAGTTATTTCAGTTTTGTCAGCAATAAGCATTTAATAATACAAAAGTTTTTAGGGTAAAGAATGTGCATGTTTTGACAAAAGAAAGAAATGGCCTGTGATGGTTGAATTGAGCTTTCAGAATTATCTATCTTATATACAATTATTAATTTGGCCCTGTGAGAATTGGGTTCAAGTGCTATGGGGTAGACTACTGATAGGAAACAGTATTTTAGCCTCCAGTGCAAGATAACTTTAAGGAAGTCACAGATAGGTTTAACTGATAAGCTTCCTGAAGTGGAATATAAAAACACTGCCATACATAACAAGAATAAAACAGAAAAGGCAACTTACAGTCAATCTACAGAACTTTGATTTAAGAAATGAACCCTTCAGGCTTGTTGATATAATCTCCTTTCCTTTTGTTGTACTGTGAAAAATAATCTTTTGGAAAATATCTGTGTTATATGTGTTTGTCAGCCTGTGTAGTCTAAATGATACCAAAATCCACCAAACCATTAGAGGAATTTTCTCTTTCTTTTGTCAGGAAATTAAAAATCTTAGTGTGATTGCCTTACTGCAATAGTAAGTACTTTTTGATATCTATATCTATATCTATATCTATACATATATCTCTATATAATCTCCAGCTCATTGAGAATACATTAAGAATGAGTGAGAAGTCTGAGAATATATCATTTCTTTCTATCTCCTTGGATACAATTTCTCTGAAGCTAAGCATTTTGGGCAGATGTATTTAATATACTGCTCAATAAAAAGTTCATTATGTTTCATTAAGAAAAGCCCCCAAAGTCCCAGAAAAACTGAACACCACGAAAGAAGAAAATTAACATCAGAAATCTCAGAGTTTTAGCTACTAGTTCTATCTGACATAGCTACAGTATTTGAGACTTTAGATTTCTCACAGTATGTGAGAAAGCTTTTCTTTGGAAAATTTGGATTAGTAAACATTTAATTATGTCTAATAGAAACCAAACATTTATATATTCAAGTAAGTACATTCAACCTTGTACATAAGTATATTTTGGCTAAAAACTGCCAGTAAGAGACAATGTTTTAACATAGGGTTCAATAGAGGAAACTGGATTTATTCAACAATTATTTATTAAGTTCCCTACTATGTGCCAAATCCTGATTCTTATGTCTTCTGTTGGACTCTAGCAAAAACTGGTAGTTTATTTACAGAATGATTCCAATCTTCTGTATGCTTCATCAGTTTCCACAAGAGAGTTATATTTTTACTTTCTTACTTTTATAGCAAGGAAACAGGATTCAGTCAAACATTTCCCATGTCTACACATTTAACCAAGACATGGGAGAAGTCTTCTATTAAAATAGTTTTTCTCCCAAATAATCCTTAACAATTCTAATACCGGAATCTTCTAATGATTCATTCCTCTTCTAGCTACTGAAATCAACTAAGTTTCATGTTATGTCACTGAAAAATAAATATAAAAAAGTACATAAAATTGGAAATCACACCAACTTGAAGGTTGAGTGCTATGGGAAAAGTAAAATAGTAATGATTCATAATGGATTACTTAATTTGCAAATAAAGTGTTTAATGTGAGGTCAAAAATAATCATTGCCTACTAATGAGTAGTATTAACTCAAAATTTATTAACAAAATTTTTTTGTAAGAATATTTTTTCTTCTATGTGTTATTATTTTTTTAACATACCTTAGATAGTTTTGTGTGTATATGTAGTGGTCAGTTGTGACATGGATTCGAATATGTGGCTATGACCAATCACGTAAGTCGTAACATTTAGCTATGAAGAATATACTTTGCTATGTAGAAGGCTACATATAATCTCTCTTCATTTTGGTTTCTGTCTCCCAGACAACATAAAGGAAGCCACACAGAATCAGACAAGATTCCCAAACTGGCATAGTGATCTTGGTCAAATCAGGTAGCCTTTCCAACATTTCGTTTTACTGTTTGAAAAAATGAAGGTGCTGGAATAGAAATCTTTGAAGTTCCTTCCCTCTTTCAAATGCTATGATTAGAAATGAGGTTGATTTTTCTCAATTACATCATATGTTGTAAAAAAAAAAAAAAGGTTAAAAAATAAATAAAAACACCAAAATCACCAAACCAACTGACACATTTTGTACCAAACAGAAAACTCTAAATAATGGAAGGGCTCATATAGACAGTCAATAAATTCGTTGATGACTTGAACTAAAAACCAATTAATTTAAGTGTATAAATTTAAATGGCAATCATCAATATGCCTTTCCTCAGCCTAAAATATTTACCAGCGTTTTGAGATGAAAAACAAAGTTAAAATTTAGAGGTAATACTCATAAAGTCTTTGAAAGAACAATCACATAAAAAATATTTACACCATCTTTATGCAGCCTCTTTTTGCGCTAGCCTCTGTTTCTTTCAAATTTTCCCATCCCCATTAGGATCTACTTTGTTACACCACTTCAGACCACCATTTTCTCCTTTTTCGATACTCTCTCTAATAACAATTAAACGCTGTACTACTAATTTTGAAGTTAACACAATTTATTTACATTGGTAAGTTTGATGAATCCTTTTTGTCTTCCAGACTAAACTCTTAGCAAGCAAAATCCATGTCTGTGACCTGTCCACTCATTCTTACCACAGGTTTCCATTTCATTGACACCTAGCACAGCCTCGTGACACACTGCAGCACTAAAATGTTGAATAATTGATGAGAGAGAGAGGGGCAGAAACTAAAAAATGGGAATGAGTCCCCTTTTATTTATTCACCAGGTCTTATAATGTATTCTGTATTCATCCTCTTTATTTTCTCATACCTTATTTTAAGCCTTTATCTTTTGACACCTGGACTGTTTAATAGCTTTATAAATATTTCCTGTCTCTATCTGTTCCTGTTAATCCCATTAAAATGAATGCATTTTTTCTTCCAAGTAAAATTTTACACTTTTAAGACCCCAATCAAGTTTCTAGACCATTCACTCCGAACTGGTCTCCTCTTCCTTGGAACATATTTTCCTTTTTATGGTATGTCTTATTCAGAAATTAGCCAAATGTGATAATGATAACTCTTAAATTTTCTCATGTATTTTATATTTAATCTTGAACATTTTTTACTTATCTCTTTAACCAGATGGTAAGCCTAGTATGTTCCTTTAATATAGTATACATCCATTAATATTTATTGATGTGTTAAGTTGATAGAAATAAAATTAATATTTGACCTTGCATAGAATATGAAAGACATCTTTTTGGCACACTGTGGTTGACAAATAAGCTCAAAGGTTTATTCTCAAAGGTAATTGTGATTTATCTGGAGCAATCTTTAGCCTGAGCAAGTAAGATGATAGGCATTGTGGACTAACATTATGAGAAAAGGAAGTCTGTTGAGAGAGAAAATTTTGCTATATAACTGTAATTAGGGACAAATCAGAGATTAATGATGCATTATATTCTAGAGCTTTAACTGATAAGCACCAAGAAATGACTTTCTCTAAATAGTTTGCAAAATGTTTTTATACTTTGTTCTGTGCACAGGAAAGAATCGAAATTTGGTCTGCTTTCATAAAATTCAATATTTATTTTAAGATGTGAATTATTGAGCTATAGAAATATTTTATAAACTCCCAAAGAGCATATAATCTACCTCCACTAATTAGTTTCTCTATGAAAGCTTTCCAGACAATGATAGGGTGATACTGTCAGCCAATGCTTTAGATGCTTTTCACTAAAGGTATAGTGTTGCTACCAGATGAATTGCTTCATATAAAAGCACTCACCACAAAGCCCTATAATGGAAGGTTAAGTGCTATACTTAATTACTAATTTCCACTCTTATTACTTATATTTTGCAGTACAGGCACTTTAAAAGGAACCAAAAATAGTCTGTTAGTTCCCGCTTCTCTGATTATAGGATTTAGTGGTAAAGGCTATTTTTTCGAATGAATAACAAAAAAACTTAGAATCTTGGACTAAATATAGAGGTTGCATCTAAAATATCTGTTTCTAAAGATCTGATCCTTAACTATCATAATATTGCCAGATTCTGATTTTTAAATATATTTTATATTACTTCTTATACTGAGTATCCATTTAACTGGTAAATAAGACATTATATGTTAATCAAATATTAGTCTAGAAAAAATACACAGATATTTGTTGACTTAATTAATATAGCTCAATTTTGATTAAAATTGGACATTAGCATGCCACAAAAAGACAGGGAACATGACTTTTTTGAATGATACCTGGTGCACAGTATCTGGTATGTGCACAGTTAAATTTAATCACAAAAGCTATATTAAAATCATGGGGTAGAGAAATTTTTTAAAACATAAAATATTTACTCACATGCATTAATGCATTAGAAAACTAGGTTCCAATTATCTATGCTTGGGAAATGCATATCATATTTCCTTTTGGAGATCCATTATGAATATTAATATAATAAAGTCCAAGGGTAGACATTTTTAACTTAGTTTAATCCAGACTTTTTCAAACTAACTTGAGAGCAGGACTTCCTCTTTCCTCCCATAGATCACCATTAACACTCTCTATAACCTTTTATCTAAGATACCAGTTTGGAAAGTGTGGTAAAAGTAAAAAAGGTACTAAATATAAAATAATTTAAAAGCATTAACTGATGAAACAAAGCCAGTCTTCAAGAAGCAACTGCCACACTGTAATAAAAAAACTGCTCTATGACAAAATTTAGAAGTAGGCACATTAATATTATGTCCTGTGCCTATAATAATACTGGGAAATAGTAGGCACTCTATAAATATTTACATAAATATAAATAAATACGGTTTATCATTTTACATGTTAAGGTCCACTACTCACAGATAACAATATTCCAGGGGCAAGTCTTCTAGAACTGATCTTATTTTATATCTTTCATGACATCCAATGCAATGACTTCCTCTCAGTAAAGAGGTATTAATTAATTGTATTTCAGGAAATTTGCCAATTTACTTTTCTGTAATTTCACTGAGCCTGTAGTTTTACATTTCTACTAGGATTTCAGTAAATGTTATAAGGGATTATCAGGGGCTATGTACCATCGCATGCAGATTTAAGTTACTTTTCTTCCAGGTTTTCCATTCTCTCATCTTATTAACAGAAGGTGTACACTCTCATAACTGTAGTGTATAATTGAGATAATTCCCAGGACATCAATTCAGCAAATATTTATAGATTTCCTACTGTTTTCCAGTATTATAATAGGCATGGAACATAATATTAATGTGCCTGCTTCTAAATTTTGTCATACAGGTTTTTTTATAACATTTAATTCAGCAAATATTTGAAGAACACCGAGTTTTAAAAATAGGTCTGAAATGAGGCTTGAAGGTGTAAAATTTTTCAGATCAGAAAATCCCAAAAGGGCATCACAGATATTTCATTCCCTAATTGAGTCAATACTAAAGAAAATTAACCTGTATTTAATAAGTTAGTTATTTCCTCATATTATTTCTTCCAAGAAACGAATACTTATAATAGAGGAGTTTATATATACATTTTGGTAATCACTGTTATTGTGCAGAATGAAAATGAGTGAAACCAGTGTCACAATCCTTATGAAACCCCACGGTTATATGACAGTGAAAACAGACTTCGATTACCTACACGTTCTTATAATTGCTGATTTGTGCTACTATAAACAGTTTCTTTACTATTGCTCTGTTTGTCAAATGGCCCTCCTGCACGTTTCACGAGTTTCAGCTATATACCACCATCAAAGGAATCACCTAGTTCTCTTTCGCAGCAAAGTGTTATAATAGTCCCTCCCTTAGCTTTAAATTTTAACTTTGTTACTTTTGACAAAGCCTTTCCTTTGTTCAAATGCAAGGATCCAGTAAAAAGAGCTTTGACATGTTGTGCCTTTTATGTGTGCATTTTTCTGGTTTCACTGATGTCCTGAAATTTGCAAACGATAACGTGTGCCTTCAAGTTCTTCTATAAAATGCCACTTGTACACTGTTTCAAGAATAGTTTAGGACAGCAGTACATTCGCATGACTCTATAGTGCAATAAATACTTGGTGGTTTCTCAGAAAACCCACAATTTGGTGAAACAAATGCAAAACAATGCTTTGTTTTCCACTTTGTTTTTCATAAATCTTCCCCAGATACACATTCACTGGCTTACCTGCAGGGTAACGCTCGATCACTGGCCAGCTGTCCACCTGCAACGTGGCATTGCCACCACTCCTCGTGAAACGAACCACATGGTATTTCCCATCGTTAATGATTGCATTGGACTCTTCAATAGCGATGTCATCTGTCCCAACATTAAATTTAACTCCAATTTTTCCTTGGTGCTGAAAGGCAGAGGGGCAAAAAAGAGTTGAATAAAATTATATTGATTAGTCAGCATTTAATAAGAATTACATATAGGATATTGTTCAAGAACAGGCTTCAAACAGTTGCTTTCCTCGGATTTTACTTCTGAAAAACTCAAGTAGTAGAAGCAAGATTCTTGACATTTGGTTAAGTCTGAAGCATCTCTTTCATGGATAATTGATATTCCAAAAGACACACTTTCAAGAGAATTGAGCTGCCTTCTTCCCAGAGGTTGCCACAGACAAGGTGCACAGCTGCCTCTGTGAAAGGACATCTTTTCATGTTACATAGTTCCTTTAATCCACTCTTCATTTTACAAGAAAAAGGCGGCTTGACATTCTCCTTTTAATTACGGTGAAATCAGAGCAATGAAGTCTGTTTAGAGAAAACTGACGAATGCTGACAATATAGAAAATAATTCTAAAGCGTATGTGTACACAGACAAGCATTTAATGAGTGCAGCTTCTTAGTCATTATTCACATACAAAAAATCATCAAATGCCAAGTCTGGCATTTATTCAATTTCTTCATCTTACAGATGATGAAACTATGACACAGGAAGGTGCAATGACTTGTTCAAGGTCACATAACTTAATAGAGGGGTACCAGAACTAGAATTCAGTTTCCTCATTCTTAATTTATATCTAAACTAAGATATGGCTATCTAAAATTGACTCCTCTGAATTATGCAAAACAGCATTACACATTATTCTAAGTGCAAAGTTTGCTGCTGTTAATTTCATAATTGCATAATATAAGGTGGCAAAGAGAAACATGTGTTCGTGTCCTCTGCTTCTGAGAAGCTTTCTCTAGTACTAGGACTATCAAGGTTACCAGGAGCTCAGTGGATCATGGATTTGCCCCTAATCAGTAACACTGCAGGCCCTTGTCCACGTACATAACCTCAAACTGTCTGTAGTTCACCTTTCATCAAACCTCAGTTCAGAGGAACAACATGGAGGAAGAGGGATTTAAAAGACATATAGTCCATCAATTCCTGTAGAAATTTATAATTGGAATATCAAAAACCTGGAGATCTGGGCCACATTCTCTTGACCTCTTGCCAGATTCTCATCATTGAATTAGGCAGCAAGAATATAGTACCAGCTTACACTGAGAGTTATAAGAAAATCTTGTCTACAAATGCATTAATTGAAGGAAAGTATTTGAAGATGTTATTTAAGACATTGCTCATTTTTCTCCTTCATGTAGATGTTCTAAACTTTTCTATTTTTCTTTTTCCTGGTTCTTATTGTCCATAAAGGATCTTTCTCTTATAAGTTGGTATAGTTTTTAATTTTTTAAAGTTTTTGTTTTAGGCTTGACAGATAATATGACTCAAAATTGTATTTCCTTTTTGACTTTGGTGATTAGAAATCTCAGAGTCAAAGTGAGTAGGAAAATTTTATTAGTAAAATAGACTCCTGGCATACAATTTTCCCTAAACTTATTCTTATTTTCCACCATATGTCTCATGATTCTTACTTTTAAATATATGCCACTGTAAGGCATTTCAGGTTTTTTTAGAATGATTCAGGTGATTTAAAAAAAAAAAAAAAAAACAGTGAGATTTCAATAAAAATTAAAATTTATCCAAAGGCCTATAGAGACTTTTATAAAGGGTTTTTTTTTGTTGTTGTTGTTTTTTTTGCGTATCTCTTTTGTGCAAGCATTTCCTCATTCTGGTAGAATTCCTGTTTGCTCACTTTCGGTAAATTATTTAATGTGGTATATATATTTTAACATGTGATACAACTTCACAGGAAAACTAATAATCTTATTTATGAGGTCTGTTATCTTTATTTAACAAACAACTTTATAGCATTCTAATCACTTGACTAATACTTACTCTGGTATTTCTTATAACAGCTCCATGAAAGAAGAACTATTTTATCTCCATTTGACTGATGAGGAAACTAAAGCATAGTGTGATTAAGTAACTTGGCTAAGTTTACACAGAAAGAGAAAAGCTATAATTCAACTCCAAGCAGTCTGGCTCCAGAGTTTATGTTCCTAATTATTACACTAGGCTGAATTTTAGGAATATTGGTTCATCCTATAATTGCAGTTAGCAGAATTGGTAAATCTAGTTGTTCTTTGCTTCTGTTTTATCTTCCTTGATAGAGCAGAAGCACTAAAGGTCCGTGTATGGTGCTTTGCAGATTGCATCTACCTATCAGTGTGTGCTTAAATAATTTTATGGAGGACAGTGAGCAACTCATATGTGGATAGAATAAGATTTTAAAATAAACTCATTTTCTGTCTCAGTTTCAACTATAATCATGAGGTGATAAGAAGTAAATAAACAAATTAGTACTTCCATTTTACAAAATAAGGTATAAGATTGCCTAAGCTGGACTTGCAAAGGAGAACACTGAAAACCACTTTTGAGATCCTAAATTAATTACCTAATTCTGGCCCATTAAAGAGGCAAGAAATGCCAAGAGGAGTCTGAAAATTAGAGGAAGATCTGTGGGGGAGAATTGGGAAGTGATATGATCTGCATATACATCCAGGTTGGAAGGTTATTTTCCCTTATCGCAAG
Source organism: Pteropus vampyrus (assembly GCF_000151845.1). NCBI lineage: Eukaryota > Metazoa > Chordata > Mammalia > Chiroptera > Pteropodidae > Pteropus > Pteropus vampyrus. Next base: position 8,830,769 of record NW_011888872.1, on the reverse strand, counting down.
TGCAGGGGAGAATGACTTCAATGGAACCTCAGAAAGCTTGATACTTGTCTCTTGGAACTTGGTGGCAGTGGTTGGGGTAGTCAGCAAACTGACATTTAACTCTTGCTTGAGAAATCTTCAAGGGGAGACTGTGATTGGCTGATGCTCTGATGACAGAGCAAAGAGATATTACTGCAACAAGCAAGCACTGCCAGTGGATGATGGATTAGAAAGCTAGCTTAGAATCATGTTGTTGCCTGTCTAAGAGAGCAACTGAGGGGAGGGGTAGTAGGTGGTGAAGACGGCTCAATGGAAAGAACTTGGAGTTGTGTAATGGATGCCCAGAGATTAAGGTGGAAATCCTAAAATGACCATCTGAAGGAAGTGCATTTCACCACCTCGAGGAAATTGCAGGTAAAGAAATTCCAGTGGTGTGGTTATACGAGCTAAAGAACTCACCAAAATGCCCCTAAATGTGCTCTGTAGAGTCAGTTCTAAGGTTAAGCTAAGCCCAGCTAGATGCCTACCTACTATTGAATTAGCCAAGTAAGATCCTGTCTGCCTCTTACCTCCTCCTTCATTCCTGGAAGATTCGAGGAGGAGGAAGAGAAATGAATGTCATGAGAAGAAGAGACAACCCTGTCCCCTCAGCCAGTACAAGTGGCAGCTCCAAGTCAGCCTAAGCAGTGGTAACGCTCTGGCTTTAACTAAAGTTGTATTTATCATTACAAAGTAGTGAACTGAAACTACTTCTTATATCAAAAAGTGAACAGAAGACATTTTACTATCCAAGAAGGATCAAAGTAGTGTTGAGACTTCTCTGGAATTTCCTAGGGTCAGAAAGAAATATTCTACAGAACATGCTTAAAATTCTGCTGTATCATAGGAATTGCATCTTTCAACATAACACGTACATGAACATAATCCTTACTCTAGGGTTGCCCCTTGTTTTAGAGTCTCTTCTATTACAGGCATGTTTCTTATTCCAAGACACACCAAAATAAATTCTTAAAGTGTCCTGCTTGTTCTGATAGGAAAGCTACAATATCTTATTTTTATCAGAGTTCTATTCCTTGAGGAGGTTCAAGTTCTGTGAATAAAAGCACTATAATGCTAAAGGTACAAAATGTACCAAACTCTAAAAAGAGTCCCTTTACCTTATCCCTAAAATTTTGTGCAATATAAAATGTAAAATGCTTATTTTCTAGGCTACAGAAATCCCCAGATTTCACGGGGATTCATTTCTTGCAATACAGTAAAACAATTAAAAGACAATGAGGGTTGGTAATGTTTGACGAGCTTCTGACTTTTAAATGATGTTCATTTATCCCTAGATGTGTTTATGTGGTCCTTTAACTTCCAACATTTTGGGTATCTCATGGATTCACACTCCGGAGTCAGCAAGAAAAGAACCGAAATACCTCCAAAGTAGGCTCAAACAACAGATTCTACCCTAATTCAGACAGTATTACCCCACCCCAGGTTACATCATTATCCATGAAAAACAATTTAATCATAAATGATAGACAAAGGACCAATTTTTTCCCTGAAGCCAAATTTATGATTCCATGCAGAAACTGTAAATATTCTCCAAACACATACTTCCCGTGTTGACAGAATAGTGAGTCATTTCAATTATATAAACAATAAAACTTGCTAAACTTTCTTACCGATGGATAATTACAATTTAAAAGAATTCATTTCAACTTTTTATTCTCTGGGATTAAATGTGATTGTCTCTGGCAAATTCTCATGAATATTGCATTAGCAAAACCAGCAGTAATTTCACTGGACATGTACTGATCTTTTAGCATTGTGTCTTCCTTGAAATGGATAACTGGCTCACACCATAATTTCAAAAATCTATTATGAGAATATCAGTAACGAGGCATTTATAATTTAATGAAGTCTTTCCATGGATTCGTTAAATAAGTAGTGGCAAAGGTAATTATTTTTCTTCACAAAAGCTCATTTCTGAATAATGATTATATTGTTAAGCCAAGTTAAAAGGAAATATCATGAAAGACAACAATGGGAAGGAACTTGAAAGGTTCCTAGTTTAATGCGCCATTTAATTTCATCTGCTATCACATATTCATCTGAAAATATTTGTTTTAACCAATATTAAGATTTAATGATGTTCTCAATTTGTTGGGCATACTTCAAACAACATGTTCGTATGTTATAGATGCAGATATATTTCAATATATGCACACATAAAATAGATAAAACAGAATACATATATATAAAGATTAAGCCTGTAAATGGCATATAGATGTGTCGCTGTTTTTTGCCCCTTAGTCTGGAATTGTTAGGTAGAAGTGTTTGGCTCAACTATGTCTAAGAAAATAGAGCAGTAAAAAAAGAAAACTGTCCTCTGTTCTTTGATTGTTGTTTACTTGTTTACCACACTCTACAGAGAGCATCACCAAACAGAATACATAAGCATGCAACACAGGATGGCATGTAGATTAGCAGGGAGGCTTCTTTATGGTCTATAAGCTTCTGTCATCCAATATGATACAGAGCCCCACCTTGGACATAACTACGCAATGTCTTCAAATGCACTCCATGCTGTGCCCATTTCAGAATACGGAACAACTCCCATGCTCCAATTCTGCATTGCCAGTTGAAATCAGAGTCACACTAAATGTTATGTTTTGCTTCTCCAGACACTAATCCTCACCAGGGAACAGAGGTCTTAAGCCTCGAGGGGGACCATGGAGCCTGTAGCCTCTGTTGCTGGAGTAAGTAACACTGCACAGTGTGTCAGAGAGCCACCTGTTCTTTCACCTCAAAACAAACACACTGATTCAGATAATCGCTAATTTAACCCAAATACATTTCCAAATGAATGACTTAGGGGTCTAACTGGCTGGTAGAGACTGTGTTTACCACTCTAGATGGTCTATAATGTCAAGAAGTGGTTTTAGTCTAGTTATTCTAACCTGTCATTGAACTGAAAATGCACTGCCCCCCAATACACACAGTATTTCAAAAATAAAAAGCTACTGTTGCCCTGTCTCCTACTTTCCCCACTGAAGAATATTTTTTAATTCATTCAGCTAATAAAAATCAACTATGTAATATATGTGCATTGTGCTTAAGTGTGTAGACAATACAAACACATAAAATGTGTACTCTGTCCTCTGGGAAGTTTTCAGTTAAATTGAGAAGATAAATCATGCATGTAGGATTTGAGGTAGTGACTGGAAACAGCACAGGTGCATTGTGGGGGAGGGCTCTGGAGAGTCTTAGGGAGACTTCTAGCTGTGTGGCAGGAGCAAGCCAGCATGTGGACAGCTGTAGGACAGCCAGAAGATCCCAAAGACATCCAGAGACACAGAATATATGTTCCCTCTGTCTCCCATCTCTCTTTCTAGGCCCTACTTACCATAGTGCTCATCGGGTGTCAGGCATTGAGCTACACATGACGTATAACTCCTAGCAGACCTGAAAGATAAGTGCTATTTTCTCTATCTACTCAGAGAGTTTACAAAATGTGCCCAAATCATATAGCTAATCAATATTAGTACTGGTATCTGGCCAATTTGGATATGCTTTCTAAAAAAGATGACTTCAGCTGAGTCTGTGTACCAGGAAAAGATCGTGAAACCAAGGCATGCTCAGAGGACTGAGTCACAAGTAGGGCTACTCACTACTGCAAAGTGAATCTTCCTTTTTGGCTAATTACATTCACAGCATCACACAATAAGGAACCAGAAATGGGTGAGATTTAGGGTGATACTACTTCAGAAAGATCTCATTTAGTGCTAATATATTCTAAGAAATAGTATTTTCATATTCCCATAAAGTCTTCATTAAGATAATATACTTTTTCTAATATGTCCCCATCCTATAGAATGCTAGAGCTCCTTGAATTCCAAGAAATAATATCCTGACAGTGATATTACCCTCCCGGAGGCTTATGTTCAACTCGGTCCTTAGTGTCTAGTAAACCTTTGTAAGCCTATGGCCATGCTCTTCCATACACTGCTCAAGTGTTAGTTTTTATGGACCTGCTTTAAATCCTCAACTATATTATACAGAGCTTGGAGGTAAAATAAAAGACTGGCTTATTCTTCACTGTATCCTTCACAATACTTTGACTACCTCTATATTTGTATTTTTCCAAAACTCTTTCTTTTTTGAGATATAATTCACATATCATAAAATTTGCCCTTTTAAATTATATGCTTCAGTGATTTTAGTGTATTTACAAGGTTGAGCAACCATCACCACTATTTAATTCCAGAACACTTTCATCACACTGCAGTTTTCTTTTGATGAGATAATGCATTTAGTTTTTGGCACATTTGATAACTACTCAGCACTTTTGAGCTATCTCATTATTATTACTATTATTATCTCTATGTTGTTGTTGTTGTTGTTGTTGTTGTTGTTATTATTATTACAAAAATCATGTTTTGTTCCATAGTAGGTGGATAGAAGTTAATTAAAATAATGTTTGAATTATATAACTATTACAGTTTAGTTAGAACACATAATATTGCATTGATCTTCACAACAACTTGTGAAGCAGCGTTATCTATTTTATAAATGAAGATGCTAAAGCTCAGAAAGGCTGAGACTTGACCAAAGTTAGGGCATCTATCCATTGTTCGGCTCAAGAGGGAACATTCTAAAATCTAATTATGCTCATCAATGAGATAAACTGTCCTGCCACTGGTTGTACTGAAGAATAGACTGCTTGACTAGACAATCTCCACATCCCCTTCCATCTCAATGATTCCATGGTTCTATGAAAAGCTTAAACAAACAGCTAGGCATCACAGAAAAAAAAATTAGAAAAGAAGGTACTAGTTCATTTTATGAAAGACATCAAAGGCACCTATATTTAAATTTGAGTCTTAGATTTTTTTCCCTAAATTTATGAAATAAATGAACTCTAGGATTTTATTATACTTTTTAAATGAGCAGTGTTTCAATTTGGGAGGAAAAAAGAGATTCCATCAGGCCAATGTTTCAGAGTAATCTGAGAGCCCTTTTTTAACCAGATGTGTTCTTTCTCAAGAAATTATAACACTTCCCCTCAGGAAAATAGAGGGACTTGTCTCTATAGCTAAGAATTCTTGCCTTGCCAGGTATATAGGACTTAGTGGAGCTAAGTGAGAATAAGGTTCAATGAGTTGCTCTCTTGATGATGGACAGATTCTGAGTTCTGGCGATAACACTCGTCAATGCTTCCATTCCTCACATTACTTCTCCTTAGATAAAACTAAACCAAGAATCAAAACAATGGTGGGATGAAAGTAGCCCAATAAATGACTGGTTGATGTACCTTTGAAAAGGGCAATAACCCTAATGTCGGTATTTTGAGATTGTTTCCAGTTTGTTTCATCTGTTGAGCCAATACTGAATTATCGTTGACATTTAAAAAGACTATCCTTTCTATTTAAAAAGACATTCTTGAACCATTATAAAGTTTTCTCCATTGTGGCCTTGGGTTCAGAGATGTCACCAAGCCTTTTTCATGGTATTTTCCTGTGGTCCAAACAGCATATTTGCATGATACCACAACTGATGTATAATGAAATAAAGCTAACTTATCCTATTGGGAATTAGAGCTATCTCATTGAGTCATTAATTCTGTATTTTCGTCCCTGAAATAGCATCTTTAAATGTATCCTTATATGTAAAGAATGCATGTATTCTACCACTTTTTTTTTTTCTCTGAAAAATCTAAAAGCAGAAATTAAACAGAGCAAAAAATGGGCATTGACTGCTGGCCTATGTAAGGTTTTTAATTTTTCACATGTTATACTTCTGGTTTAAATATTTAGCTCAGTGGTCTGGCATCATGGCAAACACTAAATATCAAACACCTTTAGCTGCTACACAGAGATCTAAATCTACACTGGCTTAAGGTAAACTTGTCCCAAGTGCAATGGGCTGAGCAGATATGACTTGTATTATTTTTTTTTTGTTTTATTGTCATTGCTTTTAAAACCTTTGGTTAGATGTTAAATTAGCTTTGCTCACATTTCATAGTCATTTAGGAAATTGAATGCCATATACATTGTGTTTCAGGTACTGATTAATACAATAACCTTTGTTTCTCTGCTTCTCCCTGATTCCATGTCTTTGGGCCATTACACCAGGCACTGGACAGAGAAAGGACATTTGACTCTATCAATGCCGCTAGTTGGCATTTTTATGGAAAATGATTTTCCTATAAAAGAGGTATGGGGTTATTTGTAGATTTCACTTACTTGTATCTCAGGATCATGATTTTGGTGGAGAGCTGACTATATAATTATAGACTGACTGTAATGTTCCAAATTTCCATAGCACAGAACACAACGTTTTTCAGACAAATAGACAAAATATCTTTGGATGGTGATTTTAGTCCTCTACATGGTAAATGTTACCTCAGTAATTAGGTTGTTAAGCAAAACAAAATTAGCCTTTACATTAAAAAATATATTTAAAAAAAAACCCCCAAACCTTTCAAGAGATAAATACAATTATTTTAATGCCTCAGTTGATAAATGCTTACGAGCTGTACATGAAGTGAAAAGGTTGGTTTGAAAGGGCTATCATTTTTTTAAGTTACGTTTGTGAAACAAGACTTGCAATCAGAAAAATGACAGTGAGGTAACATTTTCAAGTGTGTCTGATGGACTGACTTTTTAATAATGCTATATTGGTTTTCACAAGCCTCAAGCAGAGCCCTAACTTGAAATGTATTCCAAGAGATAAAGCTGACAGTGCTACTTTTTTCCTTTTCTTTCTTATTGACTTCTAGTCCAGGACTACCTGTCTGACATCCTTAGAGAAAGCAAATGTTTGCATATGGGTGCGAAAATGTATTCACCAAAGACTATTTTCTATAGAATCTACAAGGCTCCATTATCTCCAGTGTAGTACATAATCATTTCTGCAGCCGTCAAAAATAAATCTATGTTTATGTGTATAATTTTGGATCAGTGTTTTCAGAAGAGAATATGAATCTCTAAGGCTGAAGCTCCTGATGATTATGACCTTTCTTTATCTTAATAAAACAATAATACTGCCAGTAAAATAAAATAATGTCAAGAAATGTTTATCAAGTATCTATTAGGGGCAATGTATTTTGAAAAACATTGTATCATTGTTTCCAGGATTCAAAAATTTTAAATTATATTTGCTGGTTGTATTTACATACATTCATTTTCCTAAGTTGCATAACTTTCTTGCATAAATGACACTAAAATTTTGGAAATATTATAACACAAGTTTAGCCCTCAATAATTGTTCGTTCATTCATTCATTCATTCATTCATTCATTCATTCATTTGTCCAATGTAGATTTCTTACTATAATCCTGACATTCTGTTAAGTTCTGGATAAACAGTGGTTAACAAAACAGAAGACACTGCTGCCATTATGAGGCTTAAGTCTCTCATTACTTCTTTATACATTAAAATTTGTATTAGCATATAAAGTATGCTAAGTGTAAGAAGGAAAATAGCAGAGATCTATGAGAGGCAGTGAGTGATTAGGGAAAGCCTCTTTGAGGAGCTTTAAATGTGAAGAAATCAATAATAAGAGTAAGAGTTTTCTGGGCAGAGGAAACAGTATGTGCTCAGGTCCTGAAGAGGGAAAATAAGTATGTACAAAGACAGCTGCTTTTATGTACAAAGGCAGATTCAGATATAAATAATGAACTTCTCATAGAGATAGAGATATGTAAATTATATATGAACATATGTAGGTATTATTTAGAAAGTGTGTCAAAGAGATAAAACTAGATTATGGAATTATGCATAACAAAAATCTTGCACAAAAAAAGCAATTGGGAAATAGATAATTAAGCACATTTAAAAAATCTTCCAATCTCAAAATGGAAAAATGTTCATATAAATGTAGAACCTCACAGTATATATCTTGAATTTCATCTAATTGTTTGTTCCTGTTTCATACATCAATGTGCTTTATAAAATATAATTAACATATAAAGATTTTCTGAATTAACAGTGACTAGCCACATTTTCTAAAAGTCATTTACTTCTACAATGTCAAAAAATGATTCATCATCATATGCTTATATTTCAAAGCTACGACGTTGCATTTCTTTGTGGGGCAGAATGTCTTGTTAACTTATTTCTCTAGAGAGCCCTTTTATCTCAAGATGTAACAAGTGTTCTCCGTACACTTTTCACTTTAAATATACTGTTTGAAATCACTTGACTAGTTTTTAAGTACCTTCTATAAATTAGTTGAAGAAAGAAAAGTTTTCACCTTTGACTTTTTTATTTCCCTGTTCACCTAGAAGAAGAAATGAATAAGGTTCAATATTTGAGTTCCCAAAAAAGGCAGTTTTCTAGGCAATGAACATGGTGCTTCAAACAGGAACAGAAATTCTTCATCCAATTCTTTTTCCGGAAAAAAGCCAAAGTATGAATTTTTCATTCAATTTGATGAAGCATTGTAAAGTCAAAAACACATAGAGTGCTCATGTCCGAATAATTCATGAACATTTTGAACTTGAGATAAATGTTCATTGCTAACTTCTCCAGAGCAGTAACCAGCAGGGGTTTCCTGATATCATCCCTTCTCATTGTTCACCAAGAAGAGCTAGAGGATATTTTGAGGAGACTTGTGGATTCTGATAACGGAGTAAAGACAGCCTATATTTTTGATGTGGGGAGAACCTTGAGAACTTTAAGGTGGAGCTGGTCATTGAATCTTCTGAGAAGGGCAATGCTTATCTGCAAAAACGCCCTTTATCAAAGCAAAAACTGATTAGTTGATACCCTAAGTACAAAAGATAGTCACTTAAAGGTCTATCCTGACAATAGTTGAAAAGCCAGTATCAGATAGGAAGGTGTGTCTCACTTAATTAATAATATTCTTCAGGGGACTTGGGTTATCTGTGATAAATCTTTAATTATTAAATATCACAGTAAGATTAATATTCTGTGATCTTATTTTCCACTTATATATTTTCCCTGCCAAACATGTCCACTCTTTCAAAATGAACGCAAATCAAATCTAATGGAGAAGGTAAAAATCTACTGAGAAATTAATCATATATATATCATTCTACGGCCAAATGGAAGCCATATCTACAGTATTCACTGTTTTGTAATATCAGTGCTAAAGCTTTCCAAATGAGTGTGAATAGTCAAGAAGAGCTGCATTGTTAACAGATGTTTGATGATGATAATTATGGTGATTATGATAATGGTAATAATAGCTAACCTTCTGAATATTTACTAGGTGTCTTCCAAGCAGTTTACATATATTAGAACATATACATACATGCATGTAATTATTCCCATTTATTTGATGAGGAAGCTGAGTCTCAAAAAGTTTAATGACTTGCCCCAAATCACATGCCTAATAAGCATCAGAACTGTCATTTGGTCTTAAGGAATCTGGTTTCAGATTTTCTGTGCTTAAAACCATATCACTGTGCTGCTCAGTAAGGGTCCAGGTACTGAAACAAGTTGTCAGTTTACATGCAACATTAGTAAGCCTCTTGGAAAAAGAGAGATACTAACATCCTGGCTATTGTATATACAAAGCAATATATCAATTACTTTTCAAAATTTCACTGCTTTAATCCTCACAGTAACTCTACTTGTCAGCCTTGCAATCATGTTGAGGATGTTTGAACCCCTAAACAAGTAGGTGACTTCTCTGAAGTCACAGAACTAAAACATCATCTAGTCACATCCAACCCAGGCCTATCTGGCTCCAAAAAAATGTTTTTCAACCACATCATATTGCCTCCCTCTGTACACTCTTCAAGATCCCTTGGAAATATCAGAGGCCACATGAGAGTATCCTAGGGCTTCTAAACCCTTACCGTGTTACGAGGCTTTGAACACTGACCAACTTGCTAAGATAGGGTAGGCAGAGCCGAGAAACTCTTCTTTAATGGGCATTAAATTGGTCCAGGTGTTCAAAATTATAAGTAGGCTAAATCTTCACCTACATTAGGGCCAGAGCAGATTTTCTCATACTTCAGGAGCCCTGGGAACAAAAATGGGAGCACAATATCCATTAGGTTTAATTATCATTCTGGATGTCATGAGATGTTCAGAGCTACTATAATGGAGGAGCACTTGGAGAAAGGGTCAGTATCTTTCCTTTCTCCCCACTGCGTCCCTGTCTTTCGCCTAGTATCTCCGTCCCCCGCCCCAGTTAATGGATTTCTTTAAATCATTTTTAGTATTGGCTATCATTTTGGAAAGATGTGCCTCAAAATTCCAATCAAATCCAATAGAATATGTCATCATCATAACAAAATCAGTTATGGAGTTTTTCTTAATAAAATTTGCTACTCCATGGGAAAGGAAATGAGAGACTTTACTTGCAGTTTCCAAATACTGATAAAACTAATATTTAAAAAGAAATATTAATAACTTTTCAGCAGATAGTGTTCCAAATGTCAAAATAAATAAGTAAATAGAGATCTTAGTTTTGTAACCAGTTTTATTTAAATCAGCATTTTTGTATAGTACTGTGATATGAAGCCTTTAAATGGTCTTAGAAGAAATGAAATAAACCATCATTAACTATTTCTTATATTACAATAATACAAATAATGTAACAGTAGAGTTGCTGAAATTCTAAATACAAATTAACCCAACAGAAATATTTTTTATTATAATTTTTCAACTGTCTCAGTTAACTTTCTAGGTCATAACTAGAAATGTTAATATTAGTCTTGTTTCTTTAAAAAAAAAAATCTCATTTAACCTCTCCTTTAAAAATATGGTGATGTCTCAGGCCCCTTTAATACTCTGTTGCCATGAATATTTTAAGTCTTCTATTTATAAGTAAAAATTATTAAAATTGTTTCATTTTGATCTTGGTCCTTTGAAATCAGCTTCATGATCATTGCCATCTTCTTTTTCTCCCTAAGCCTATAAGCATGGATTGAGTTTTTAATAACATCTTTATGTTGAGTTAATTTCACCCAAGATACTGCTCAAGAATGCCAGCTTTAGGAGAATGCTTCATGCTAGAAATCATAAAGTTAATACCCATGCTGCCCTGAAAAATGAACCAAAAATATAGCAAAACTCTTTGCCCTCAAGCAAAGAGCATACTTCGATGTTGACAAAAAGAGAGAAGAATATTTAACATAGGCTCTAGCTGCACTCCAATTTACCACTAACAATAAAAATCTATGATTCACACAAGATCAACAATAACACTTAATGATAGGTGAGTTAAGAGATGTGGGAAGAATTTAAGTTTGAGCCAAGATGCAACAAATGTGAACCCAGCACAATTGGTTTAATGACATTAAACTTTTGATTAGTCTTTCTAGTCAAAATTAAGTTATTCCAAATTCTTTTGAAATAATAATGCAACTTCCCACTTTAATGAACTCTATGATCTATCTCAAACTTTGCTATTACATATTGTACCCCCGAAAAATGCCATAAGAAGAAATTATGAGAATATTTCAAGACAGATAAATTTACCTCATAAATTTAAATGCTATCTTCGTATTTTATTTTTGTTTTTAATGCATTGTTGACTCATCATTTAGCTTAAAACATCATAATATCCAATCTACATTTAAGAGTTGAGCTACCTCAACACATTTTCCTAACAAATGACTATACTGACATTGACACAGACCAGCAAAATGCACTGGTTATAGAAGATATGATTAATTCATACAATATATGATTATTGATTCAAAAAGTAGGCAACACTTAAGTTCTCCAAATAAATGCACAAAGAAATTTGATGATAAAACCTAAAATATTCCTTCAACATCAAAAGGTTCATCTTGGTATTTTCCATATACACACTGCCTGTTTCAAAAATATTGTTGAATTTATCCATTCCTGAGATACATCTTAATTTTAATTCAACTTATCTTTTTGGAATAACATGTATTAGTTTTGACTTAAAAAAAAAATCCCTTTTAATTCTTTTGCTATCTAAAGCTCTGCTAAGAGTTTAAATGGTGCCATACTGTTCCTCAGTCTATCCAGCTGAAAATTATATAAGGTATATCTCTCATTCATTATTGTACTAGTCATGTCTTTAATCATTAAAGAGACTACTCACGGATTTAAAATTTTACTATTATTATTTAACTTCTTGATGTCCTAATAATTATTCTTTTGCAAATATTATCACATGCTACTTACTAGGACATAATTTTTTCTTATCCAAATACTGTAATAGAAGTGTTATGCAAATTGTCAATCACTTTTAAAAAAAGAATTACCTACTCAGCTCTCTATCTAGCTATATTTGTACATTGTTACAGAGCTGAAACTGATAAACTTACAGAAATAACTGAAACTGATACAAAAATAACAAGAAAATGCTTGTAAAAAGTTCTTGGTCTTGATAGTTTATGCCTCAATTATTACTAATGTTGATAACAATATTAATAAGCTTTAAATGTCAGTGACTACTTATATTCCCAATTTAGTCTTTTTTTTTAATATTGCGCTGAACACAGTTCTGGCCCATAATAGTCACCAAATAAACATTTACTGGATATTGATTGAATCTTCACATCAATTCTGAGGCAGATGCTATTACTTTCATTTTACAAATAAGGAAACTGAGGCATAAAAAGGTTTAGTCAACTGCCTAAAGTTACTCTGCTAATCGGTTGAAGAACCAGGAATTGAATCCACATCTATTTATTTTAACTACTACTGTGCTACATTGCCTTTGGGGGAAAAAAGAAAACATCCTAGAAATAGGTAATTCCCAGGGAAGATATATGTTTCAGAATATAGAAAACAATAGCCAACCACTCATTTAACTTCATAAAATCAGAACTTTCTTATACAAAAACCAGTGAAGTATAGCACCTACACACATATACGAATTCCAAATCCATAGGCCAATTTCTATTATAATCATTGTTATCATTGACATAATCGACATACTCCTTATACGTATTAAGATGACTCGCAAGTAACGCCATTTATTATGTCAGTCCCTACGTGACGCTTTATGTAATAACTGATTTTATCTTTACGATTATGAGGTAATTCTTATGATCACTTTATAGATGAGAAAATGTAGCCCAGAGTTACAAAGCCACAAAGTGTAAACCCAAGATTCAAGACTGGTGCTTTCTGAGGTCTGATGCCATGTATAAACGAGTTGGGTACACATCAAAAATGCTGTGATATTTCAAAATTAGGCACTCTAGTCATATGAATTATTAGGCCGAATGAGGAAAAACAACATAAATCATTAAGATAGATTCTGTAAAGATATTTAGTAAATCCAACACATTCTCGATTTTTAAAAAGTTCAAAGTATAATAGAAATAGAGAACTATTCCCGAGCATGATAAAACCAAATCTTAAATCAACTGCCACCAATATACTTAACACTAAAAGCATTCCCAATAAAGAAATAAATCTTTACATTATCACTTTTATGTTTTAGCTTTGTTTTAGACATGTCAATTAATGCAGTATGACAAGAAATGAAAATACTTTAAATAACTGGGGGAAAAAAGAAACACAATCGCACACTGCTTGCTACTAAACTGAAACTTATGGATGCGAAAATAGGCATTTTAAATAACATACAGGTGCCAATCTTCAAAAACTATTCTAAGAATGAGACAAACATAAATGCATACATTCTCATAAGGAGTAGTTAAAGACATTCAGAAAAATACCTTAGAAAAAAAAAATAGAACATGAGGTTAATGAAAGGTTATGAATATTTTTTGGCAAATCATTCTAAATGTTAACTCTGCGTGATGGGTTCATTGAAGTCTATTATATTAGTTTCTCTATCTGTCCTAGAAAATTTTATAATAGAAAAAATGAATGGTAGCCTGAGAATCAAGGGAACTGCAATTTTTGTGCCTAACTAAATTTGTGACCTTGAACAAATTACTTTTCTGTTGTCTCAGTTTCCTCGTTTGGTTCAACATCTTTATTTTCTAGGTCATCCTTTTCAGTTATATAATTCTATTCTAGTCTATAATAGCCTTCTCAATTTTTATGAACTTTAACACATTTTAATTCATGATGGTTCAATCTGTAAAAAACACTGATGTGTAAACAATGGAAAATTTAGCCAAAATAAAAAAAGAAACAAAAATACATGAGGCACTGCTTTAATTTCTAAGTAGCATACTCTTCCTGTCTGCTTTGAGATGTAAGATTGTTTCTTAACCTTAAAAAACAAACAAACAAACAAACAAAAAACAAGGAAAGAAAAATAAACAGAAAAAGAAAATGACTGAATCTGGTTTCTAGCAGGATGTTGGGATGCCTTGACAACAGTTACTGCAATAAAGAGTGGTAAAGACTCAACACTCAACAGCTGATGTTTCCCATCAAAATTGCAGCTACAACCCCTTTGGATGAAGCCAGGGGACTATATTGAGATGGTATAAAATGTATCCGGGGAGCAACTGTTCACCTTTATTTGTGGCATAGGTTTATTTTCATTTATTGATGACACACACAATGATGTTTCCTGGGCTTCTGCTATAAATAACCTATCAAAAAATACAGTTCAGAGCACAAAATAAAAATATATTGAGCATAATTATACTGAGAGTGGCTTTGATTTATATGCAAATATACTTCTTAGTGTTGATGTAGTTAACACAACAAACCTATGTTAACCCGGTAATGGGAAACTTTGTTAAGCATAAGAGAGGAGTCATGGCTACATGGGAGTTTCTTATCCTTTGTGTCAAGCTAAGGCAGATGTATAATGCAAGCGAGTAGGACTTGGAGGAAAGCAATAATCATTACCAAGAGAACATCAGTTATCCCTCCACACTTAGAAATAAAAAATGTTGAGGGAGCAGACTCCTTAATTTGCATAAACTTCAACACAAAATATAATTTCAAGTCTAACTCTTTTTCTGAGTTTATATGTGGTGTATGTGAGTGTGTGTACATAAAATAATGTCTTAAGCAATAAAAATTGATAGACGGTGGCACCTGAGTGGAGGAACCAATTCTAGTATCTCTTTTGGTCTTGTTTCTCTATTGTCGAATAGTGGTTACCAAAAACATTTCAAAAAATAAAACTCAGTGAATATTTTTCCTCTAGATTTTAATTTAGATTATACAAAACACATTGACTTCTTCACATTACTAGTCATAAAATTTTTCTACTGTTCCTCTATTAATAGCTTAATAGAATGCCCATACACTGAGTTTCTTTTTAAAACATCAGTACTCTAAAAGATAAAATTGTTAACATCTTATTTCTCATTCTCTTTCCAGAACTTAGAACTTTGATTGACTTCCATGAGATATTATGCTTTATTTTATCTTACTTGCTCAGATTAAGACTGTAAGTTGCAAACAACTACATTTTGGAGACTATAAACATAGGATATTTATGGGATTTTTCTTGGTCCGTTATTTTAAACTGTCCCATGATGTGCCAGGAGGCAACTGACGGAAACTGTGTCAACAACTGAATGACACTGAATACTGATCACACATACTAAATATTAAAAAAAAACAGAAATCTTAGAATTGGAAAGAGGTCTTAGGCCCAAACTCTCTCCAAATTCAGGAAGCTGTTCTAAAATATCTGACGAAGGGTACTTTAGTTCCACTTGAAACTAGCCAGTGATGTTACCAATTTTCAAAGCAGTCTACTTATTTTTTAAAATCTTTTTGAAGTGAAAGTTATCTGTCTTCAATGTGTCTATAGTTTGAATCAATATAGTTTAGTCTGTATCCTTTTCTTGTATGGCAACCTTTCACCTTTTGAAAATAGTTATCAAGTCCACCTTCTTCCATGCTCACCTCAAATCTTCTTCTGGAGAATCATTTTCAATTTTTTAACTATTAATCATTAAGAGAAGTTTTTTCTTAACCATTCAACCTTCAGATATCCAGTTTGTTAGCAAACTTAGATTCTAAAAGACCTTAATATGATACATTGACCTAAATGCAACATACATAAGATGGGTACTAAACAGTATACTATTTTCCTTAATTAAGGCATTATTCTTCCATCAATATTGTTTGGATTTTTTTAATACCCACACTCACTAGTTGCAAATCTGAGCATTTAGGAAACTAAAATTCTTAGACCTTTGCATGCTTATCATTACAAGATATCTTCTCTATATTTATTCTTGTGAAATTGAAAACACAATTACAGGACTTTAAACACCCCTTCCAGATATTCCATCTGTTTTGCTTTTGCTCAAATCTTTTTTCTTCATCCAAAATGCTCTTTTTCAATTCTGCTGTCTGAAAACACTGTCTTATTTATCTTGGGCTAAATCTTCCTCAACTCGGTATTAACCTTTCTAGGTTATCATTCCGCTTGACGAAGATACAACTTAAATAAGAGTCAAATGACACAGCTTTCTCTTTTCATCATCATTACATCCTCTCACTCAAGCAGATCCTTTCTTTGTCCATCATTTTCCAGAAAACATAACAAGCCTATGTTATACAATACTCTGCTTATTCTGACTTTAGATTCAAGTCCATATTGACTGGCTCAGGGCAAACTCTCTTTTCTCTTCTCTTCTCTCCGTCTCTCCCTTTCTCTCAACGTTTTTGGTTTTGCAAGCATCTTTTGAAATACCCTTTTAAAATATTTTGAATTGTGAATTCTTTTTATAGAAACAGAATCCTGAGAGGTATCAAGAGCTTTGTCATGGCTTTAACATGCTGTGGAGAACTCAGTCAGAGTGGGTATGTCTCAGTCCCATGTAAGGTAAGCCATTATTTAGTAAAACTGAGAATAAAAGTTATATCTGCCTTAGGTATCTAGTAAGGATTACATATATTTTTAAAAGTAAAGTTTAAAATAATGTATAGGTCAACGCATGTTAGCAATAAATATAATCTATTATTAGTATGTTAAATATACGTTCCTAGATATAAAATGATCATCAAAAGAATTCAGAAATTAACAGATTGTTTGTTTTTTGAAACATGAGACAATCCTATGCCACTTTCATTGACAGTATTTGGAATGTCCTCTCCTCACTCACATCTCCAAATATCCAAATCTTACCTCTCCTTTGATGCCAAGTCCCAATGCTACCTCTTCCAAAAGGTTTTCTCTAAGGTTATTTGTGAAGCCATCACTACCCTTGGACCAGATTCTGTACTGTGAGGATCTTGAAGGTATGGGACTTTGTGCAACTCATCCCTAAAGCCCATTATCTGCCAGGAAACTTGAACCACAGTAGGTGATTAATAAATATCTTCTAGATGAGTCAATGACACCTCTCCCCCAGCCATAATTAATTCCCCGAATTTTGTACATCCTTATTGCATATAACTAGCATGAACCATAATTATTTGTGCATACGATTCTTCTGACCTACAGCTTTATAAAGCTTTGAGTCCATCTATGTCAAATTGACCTCTAGCTCTCACACAATGCCTCAGCACAGAGTAGACACTCAAAATATTTTTAAATGAATTAATGTCTGCTTTTCATTATTGCTACACTGAATTTTTGTCCATGGAAATTTTGAAATATGTACCAAAAAACAAAGGTTCGACCATAAATTGCCTCTGTTTGAGACATCTGTTCTATAATTCAATGACCAAAATTCTGACTATGCAAGTGAAAAGCCTCAACTCTGAAAAGCCTTTGAAAAGGCAAAGTCTAATTCTAAAGAGAATCTTTCTGAGACACTCTTTGCTCTTGATGCTCATTTTCAATCTATCTTAATATGTTTAAAAGTGAGGCAGGAAGAGGATCATATAATTTGTATTAGGCCCTGTCTGACACCACTAGTCTTGGGTCCTTTTATGGAACTCCTTAATCTGTGGTATCATTACATTGAAATAACTTTCATTGGACATCAACCATTTAATTGCTCAATTAATCATTATTGAGTATCTCTATGCATGCAGTAGATTATTTAGGAATTTTGGAGGACACAACACAGGTCTGTTCCCTGTTTTTGAAGGTAAGGTCCATATACACAAGTATTGACATATCAATGAAAGAGATATAAACACTGAACTCTAAAATTAGAGAAGTGAAAAAAAAAAAGTGTATCACAGATTGGGAGAAAATCTTTGCAAAAGACATATCCCAAATATTCGATAAACTCTTAAAACTCATCCACATGAAAACAAACTACCAGATTAAAAAATAGGCTAAAGATCCGAACAGACACATTGCCAAAGAAGTTATACAGATGGCAAATAAGCATATAAAAAGATGCTCATATGTCACTAGGGTATTGCAAATTAAAACAACAGTGAGATGCTACCACACACCTAATTTTGGCCAAAGCCCTGACAGCACCAAATCCCAATAAGGATGCGGAACCAGAGGAACTCCTAGTTATTGTTGATAGGAACGAGAACTGGTACAGCCACTCTGGAACACAGTTTGACAGTTTCTTACAAATCTAAATATATTCTTAGCATACAATCCAGCAATTATGTTATTTGGTATTTAACCAAATAAACTGAAAACTTATGTCCACACAAAAACCTGCAAATGGATGTTTATAGCAGCTTTATTCATAACTGTCAAAACTTGGAAGCAACCAAGATGTCCAGTAGGTGACTGGATAAACTGTGGCACATCCAATGGAAAATTATTCAGTGCTAAAAAGAAATAAGCTATCAAGCCATGAAAAGACATGGAAGAACCTTAAATTCATATTTCTAAGTGATAGAAGTCAATCCAAAAAGGCTGCACACTGTATGATTTCAAATATATAATCAGTGGTTGCCAGGAGCTGGGGGGCGGGGGGAGAGATAAATAGGCTGAGCATATAGGATTTTAAGGCAGTAAGTCTACTTTGTATGATACTGTAACAGTGGACACGTCATCACACATTACACATCTGTCAAAACCCATAGAATGTATAACCCTAAGAGTCAGCCCTAATGTAAAGGGCATATGGGAGATCTTTGTACCTTTCAATTTTTCTGTGAACCTAAAACCACTTTACAAAATTGAGTCTATCAATATATACATACATACATATACATATTCATATAGAAGTTTTTTTTGTTTTTTTAAGTACAGTAGGAACACAGAAGGAACAAATTTCTGAAGGTGCCCAGGAGTTCACCCAAGCTGAGATAATACTGACATGAATCAATACACCTTGAAGCACTAACTGTCATCCTGGAATGGTCAAAGCAGTTTATGTGCACTTTCTCATTTAATTCTCACATCCATCCAATAAAGGAAATGCCATTATCATCTCTATTTTGTTTATGGCCTGAGACTTATAATGACCAATAAGTTTCCCAAGCTCACACAGCTAGTGTTTGATATAAGCATTAGGAATCCTGGACTGACTGCATAGCTTGGGGTTAACCAATATCCTATGCTAGCTGCTTTGAAGCAGAAATCAGGTGAACAAACAAGACAGGAAGAAAAGTCAGATTTGTTTTGGGAAATTGTCCAACCTATGACAGTTTTATACCTCATTTTTACTTAATATTTCTTTAAAACCACTAGAGTATCTCCGATATGAACATAGGCGATAGTCTTCCTATTACATTACAATTACAGGTGTATTAATATTCAATTTATAAGCAGTTTGCCTTATTAGGAAGGCTTATTAAAAAGAAATAATTTTCACAGGGTCACTCTTGGGGCTAAGCAATTACATTTGCTATCTTTTTAATACAAGTAGTTAGATTTTTTTTTTTTTTGCCTAATTGATTTTTGAACCTTTCCAAATGTGCCTGAAGACATAGCTTGGAATTATCCTATGGCTCAGACTCTTTTTTATTGTGACTAACAATTTTTAATACAAGGCAAATGCACTGCAGACTGAATATATAATTACTTGTATCTCTTGCTGGGATGCCATAAAAAGCTACACAATTTTTGTTGATCTTCCACTGGCTTTACTACAGCAATTGAAGTTTATCAGAAAGATTTATGACATGGTTTTGCAGGCTCTACTAAATGACTTTGGGAAGCTGGGAAAACTCACTGAAGTTAAAGTTATTATTTGAACCTCACAGGGGCAATTAGATATACAACCTAAAGTGTTAAGTCAGCAGTAAGAAACACAATAAATTAGCAATTAAAGTCTTGTCTATGTTTGGAGAAGAAGGTGGCTAAAAAAATAAAAGATTTGCAATGAAAAGAATTCATACATTCAAACATGAAAGTAAAAGTTTAGACCTGGAAAACATTTCCCAAACTATCTGGAAATTTTGATGGGGTCAGATCGCCACTGAAAAAGGACACTCAGAGGGATTCTCAAAGTAAGTTACCAAAGTTGCTTTGCATATCAAAAATGGGGGAGCAACTGAATATCTACAGACGTGGGGCTTTAAAGCAAAAAAAAAAAACAAAAAACCCTCTGCTTCTTCCCCTAATCTCCTCTTCCGAGGAACAGGCAAAATCCTCCCCAACTAAGCCACCTCCTTGCCACT
This sequence comes from Pteropus vampyrus, assembly GCF_000151845.1. NCBI lineage: Eukaryota > Metazoa > Chordata > Mammalia > Chiroptera > Pteropodidae > Pteropus > Pteropus vampyrus. The sequence goes on along the minus strand of NW_011888872.1, from coordinate 8,810,451 downwards.
AACACTTCTAAATATTTCCAGGCAAATTGAGTTAACAATTTAAAACATTTTATAGGAGGAGTACAACTGCCTTTTCTCAAATATAAGACTGTAGCTGATGCCATTGATTAAAGGTCACTTTTCTTCAATATCTCTGACTTGGTGCTGCTCTTTTCTTGTGATGCATCCTACAAAAAAGGCCTGAAAAAGTCCTGCCCCCTTCTGGTATTAAATGCAGAGTAGGAGGGAGGCAGAAGGTTGTCAATGGAAGAGAATAATTTTCATGATTTTCTGAACTGTCACAAAAAAACCCCAGAAAATTGTCTACGTGTATGTATGTTTAATATATGCATGTATGAAAAGTCCTGGGAATAAAGGGAAAAGTTGACATTTTCAGAATGTTTGGTTGTGGTTGTCTTTATCAGAATCTGTTTGGAAAAGAAAATAAGAACTGAATGCAATATACCTTGAAACATTTTCAGCCCATATCCTGCTGGTTTCACATTGAAAACTGAGGACCAAAAAACAATAAATACCCATTAGATTTATGTAGTTCCTTTCAGTCAGCAAAATCCCCATTGTTGCGCAAAATAACAGCAACTTTTGAAATACAAAATTATTAGGGGTTTCCATGAAAATTCTTTAACCCAGAGATAAGGGAAACAGGGAATAAAGAGAGCCAGGTGGAAGATTTTCCATATCTTCCTCCTCAATCCATAATTTAGGTACAGGCATAAACTGTGAATAAGCAAAATAAGCATTTTTGTGCAGCATATATTTGAGTCTTGAAAGGTAGAAGCCATTATTTGAAAACATGTTTTTAATAAAGCATGTAATGCAGAATCGACAGCAAAGAAGGATTGTAAGAGCAAGTATTAAATAGTTATATGTTCTTCCACAAGTCATCTCTTGCTATATGCCTCAAAAAAGAACAACCTGCTTTAGATAGTATTATAGACTAATGTGCATGTCTTCACATGGCCACCAGAAGAGTTTCAATAAGTACTTCTCACAGATTCAGTGAACCAAATCATAAAGCCTCAGGTTGTCAGGAAAAAAAAAAATTTCACCGTAAATTTTGACAAGGTCGTGACAAAAATATATGATACACTTGCCAGATATTCTATTATGAAAAATACTAGAATTGGCTCATGGCCTATACTGCTAAGAAATTTAATGGAATTACTTTTTGTGGTATTGTCTAGACTCTACAGAACTGGCAGGATCTTTGTTATAAGTCTATGCTGTAAAGAAATTAAATAAAGACCTATGTGTTCTTTCTTCTATTGTAGGAACTATGAATCAGGCCAGCCACCTCCAAAAGAGTGACTGTGGTTTAGCAAATTAGCCTAAAGGTAAAGGTATTTATTGAGCAAGGCAGAAGTCAGTCTTAACGTTATATTTAATAGAATGTGTCCCTCAATGAGAACACTGAAAAAGATTATGGAACAGGGATTATCAAACTTTAATGCATTTATGAGTCATCTGGGATCTTATTTAAAAAAAAAAAATCTGAAGTGGGTCCTGAGATTCTAAATTTCTCACAAACTCTCAGGTTATGCTCATACTGCCGGTCTGCAGACCACCCCCTGATATAATGTATAGAGAAGTTTGATGGGTAGGATCCATCTGTTTAAGAAATCTTTAAATAACATGAATGTAAATTATATAGCAGAGTTTATTATTTTCCCCCTTGTTATAGCTTCCTAAGATGATAGGCTGGGTATATTAAGTATTTTTTTTTAAGATGAAAAATGAAATAGCAATTTGACTATGACATTTTAATTGGTGAACTTTTTTAGCTGGAGGAAACTTGCAATACAAGTATTTCTTCTAAATTTTTCTTTAGCTTTTAAAAGTAAAAGTAGCTCAACAAAAATAGAGGATGTGGCTCTTTGTTGTAGTTTCTTTAAAATCTAAAGGAAACTCCATAACTCTCTTTAGAAACCATAGTAGTGAACTGCTGAGCTATTTGGTCTCAAGATATCTGGGGAGACCTATGGACTTAGGGGTTACCAAATCAGTTAGATGTCCAGATTTTGCTTTCCTTGGCTGTAAAAGGGACCATGATATAATCAAAGACAGACATCAGTAAAGCTTTCTTTGAACATATGTATGGGATACATTTTAATTCCCTAGTAGGAAGGATTTCTTTGTACATAAGTCTGCATTACCCTACTTAAAGCCAGGTTCATTTTTGTTTGGGAAAAGACACTTTTCATTTCAAAAAGACACAATACCTATATGCTAACTTCTTCTTTTTTAGTCAGTTTTGGAGACTTTCTGATAAACTTTAAATTTATATTTGCCAGTAGACTTAGAACAGATTCCTTAATTCTCTTTGACACTAAGAGCTTCATGCTGCTCACTTGATCCAAAATCTTCCCACATATTAATTTGAATTTTAGCATATGAGATGCAGCCACCACCATCATCTAAATTCTAGGTTATGCTTTGTCAGACTTTATGTTTTCTTCCCCTCCCTTTGAAGGCTGGCTATGTTGGTCGATTTTTTTTTTTTTTTTGAGACAAGTGCAATAAAAATTCATTGATTTTCTTATGGGATTCTTTTTCAGCTAATTGTAAAGATAAACAACTTATGACCTTCTTTTACGGGGGAAACATTAGCAGAAGTTACAATTAAGTATGGATGTAAGTCCTGAAAAGCCCTCAAAGAAACTGGATGTTTCCCCTTGTCTTTTATCTAAGTTTTCTTTGTCATGAGTAAAGCCTGTGGCAGGGATTAGAGATGCAAAACCATACTGTAAACAGAGAAAGATTGAAAGAGGCGGCTCATCTTTTAAAACTCTATCATACGGATGTAAAATATAGAGAGCGTCTATTCCAGGCTGAGTGGAAAATATAATAAAATAGCATAATCCTAGCTCAAGAGATTCTGTTTCAAAATCCTAATTTTTTTTTCTTCTAGTTCCCATATCAATCCTTGCAACTGCTACCTAACCAACCTGTTTTCGCGTAATTTTCCTATATTTATTTTGTTCATTTTTATATTTGTTTTACTCTTTTAAAATTTTCCACTAGCATTCAAGAAGAATGATATAAAATATGCATTTCCATTAAGTATTGCAAAAAGGCACTTTCATGAATGTTTTAGAAACATGTTTTTGGTTCAGCGAAAGAAGGGACCAGTTATACTTTTAACAGTGCACCCAATTAGCTTTTCTGGACTCTATCATATGTTCTGCTTTGAGCAGCTGTTAACAGATTCCTGCCCTATTGCTGATCAAGAAGCCAATAATTAAGAGCAAACAATTTAAGAAGAAAAGACAATTTAATATTATGCTTAAAATTATTCTCGCTTTCTGTTTCTCACTGAAATGTAACTTCAGCACATTCTGATTCATAGAGTACCTTCAAACAAAATATATGTGAGGTGAAGGAAAGTATTAATAAAATCTCAAGCTTAAAAAAATAAATATGCATTGCTATATACATCTTTATAAAATATAATTAAGACACTAGGAAATGTTCAAGGACTTGAATACATAAACATGCACATATATACATATAGCTAAAGGTAGAACATAGGCCTGGGAACCAGATATCAGAAAACTATTAATCACAATACTGTTTATAGTTTATTTTTAGGGATACACATTAATTAAATTCACCCTCATAACTTTTTAAAATAATTACCTTTTTAAATAGGCACTCTGCTCTGTAATGGAGAAATATACTATCCACAATATAAAATGGAAGTATAAACATCCATTGCCAGAGTCTTCAGTTATTGTTTAAACATGAATGTATATTTCAGTGAAAGAAAGTAACAATAAAGTCATTGAATTTATTGATTTGACAGTAATGCATACTCTCTAATTTCCTTAAATATTGCTCCCTGTTTGGAATTTAATATAACACAGCTTTGGTGTAAGTTATGAAAGACTAATCATTCCATATGTTGTTAAACAAAACTTTTCACCTTAGTAATCACTGATGCCACTAAACCTTTATTCCATTAAAGCATTTTAAAGAAATTTTTGATAAGCCACCAATCATTTCAGATCCATTGATTTAGTGTGACTTTAATTGTTGATACTTGAACTTAGGGTGTGATAATAACAGGAGTTAACATTCATTAAGCATTTACTATATGACAGACACTGTTTTGAGCACTACACTGCTCTCATTTAATCACAGTATAACAATGTTTTAAGCGCTATACTTATCTCATTTAATCCTCACAATAACTCTAAATAGGATAATGATCCCCATTTTACAGATGATAAAATTAACTCACAGAGGGTTTAGCAAAAATCATATAGCTAGTCAGCGGCAGAACTTGAATTTATACCTTCTTTGTTTTGTTTCAATGTATCTTAAATACTACATTGCACTGCTCACAAAAAAAGCTCCTTACCCATGAGAGTATAACGTAAGGTGCAAAACCGAGGGATACAGATTATGATTCTTTTGATTGGGAAGGAAGAAAACATCCAAGTGCTTTATTTATTATTAAAGCTTAGTGAGATCGAATCATTGATATGCTCAAAGAAAATATAAAGAAAACCACAAAAACTAGACCTTTCTTAAAGGTTGACAAAGTTCAATAAAGCTATGGGTTATTTACAATGCAATATGAAACAACGTGTGACAGAAATGGAGAAGTACTTATTAGTAAAACAAAGTCTGAAAAGGCAAATTTTTTTTAGAAAATCTCCCCAAAAATCTTCGGAGGGGAAGTAGTACAGTCACTGAATTTTTCATAAAGTGTGTTGAACAGAACTGCAAAGCCCTTCATGTCTAGACAGTCAAGCTGCACTAGAGTAGATGCATTTGCTGTTTAAATAACCCTTCAAAAAAAAAAAAATCCACTTGTTTACCAAAATCTATTCACACTTATTGAGAAGCTTCTTTCTTCACTTGTTTGAATGTGACAATGAATCAAAGTACCTTCTCTTCTGTTACCAGATATGATAATGGAGAAGATCAGATCCTCACCAGAGGTTGAAGGATGTCTTTTCAGTACTTTCTGAGAGGAAAGGCTAATTTTTCCAAGTAAAAATCCCTCCCTGAGGAGTTGTATTAATGAGGTCCTCAGCAATCCTTGACACTTCACTATGCTAATTAATTCCAGCTGACTGGCAAGAAGTCCTCTTTCCAGTGTCCTATACTAAAGAGATCACTCACATGAACTGTAATCCTCTCCCCACTTGCTATTTCCACAAAACATGAGGTTTTGTTCTTTGTGTTTGGCTGTTGTGAAGACATTTTAATCTCATCTGACAGGACC
>NW_011888872.1:8802603-8805168 GCF_000151845.1 Pteropus vampyrus | reverse complement strand
AAAAAAAAAAAAATCCACTTGTTTACCAAAATCTATTCACACTTATTGAGAAGCTTCTTTCTTCACTTGTTTGAATGTGACAATGAATCAAAGTACCTTCTCTTCTGTTACCAGATATGATAATGGAGAAGATCAGATCCTCACCAGAGGTTGAAGGATGTCTTTTCAGTACTTTCTGAGAGGAAAGGCTAATTTTTCCAAGTAAAAATCCCTCCCTGAGGAGTTGTATTAATGAGGTCCTCAGCAATCCTTGACACTTCACTATGCTAATTAATTCCAGCTGACTGGCAAGAAGTCCTCTTTCCAGTGTCCTATACTAAAGAGATCACTCACATGAACTGTAATCCTCTCCCCACTTGCTATTTCCACAAAACATGAGGTTTTGTTCTTTGTGTTTGGCTGTTGTGAAGACATTTTAATCTCATCTGACAGGACCTGCTCAAATGAAAGAAGTGTGCACAGGAACAACGAGCAGCAGATTGCGTGTTCCAGATGTGCTCCCAAGTACTTGTTAGGGCAGATTCGTATCCAGATTCCAGCGACAGCATCCATTAACACAGGTCCTTGAAGAATCAGACTTTTCTTTCCAAACATGGAAAACACACACACACACACACACACACACACACACCAAAAACTCAGCTCCAAACCTCTGCCCTCTTATGGCTTTCATTCTAGAATGGGGAAACAGAAAATAACTTAGAGAAATACATGAAATAGATAGTATGAAATATGGTAAGACGGTAAAACAAGAAAGGGGAAAACGAAGTGTGAGTGAGTGGCACTAAAAAACATAGTGGCAAGAGAAGGCCTCACTATAAAGGTGACCTTATAAAAATCAAAGGTGGTTAGGTAAAGCCCATGCGATTGTTTGGGAAGAAAGTATTCTGAATAAAAGGAAGATCACATACAAAGATTTGGAGGTAGAAGCAAGCGTGGCATATTTGAAGCCAGTATGGTTGGAACAAAGTAATTAAGAAATGAAGAGGTGTATATGGGAGTGGGTAGGAGGAAGATCATATGATCATATAGGAACTTAGAGGTCAGTGAAGAATTTTAGATTTTGCTCTAGGTTGTGGGTAGCAGTGATAAGAGGGATTTCAAGCAGATGATTGACATAATCTGATTTCAATTTTTAAAAAAATCATTTTCAGCTCCTATGGGAATAGAGTACAGAGAACAATTAGTAGGCTATTGAAATAGTAAGATGTGGATAAATTCAGATTACATTTTAATTATAACCAAATCATATTAAGGTAGAGTCAACAAGATTTGCTGTTAGATTGTATGTGAGGTGTGGAATAAAGGAAGAACTCAAGATGACTTCAAGGGTTTTGGAAAAAGCAACAGGATGTATGGATCGCCATCCTTGGAGACAGATAATATTATATTAGTATATTTTGAGAGAAATATCAGATTAATTTTGGACAACTAAAGTTCATACAAGATTAGGTAATAAATTGTGAGTATGAGTCTAGAATCTAGAGCTAAAATTTGAAAGTATTACATACAGGTGGTATTTAGGTCATGAGAAAGAATGAGGTCTCCAGGGAAGAGAGTATAGACAGAAAAGGGAAGAGGCCCAAGACTGGGCTCTAGAGGTCTCTAATAATTAAAAATCAAGGAGATGAGGAGGAACCAGAGAACAAGAGTGTGAAGAAGCAATCAGACAAAATTGCGTGGTTCTGGAAACCAAATAAACAACTGTTTCATGGAGGAGATAATGACTGACCACATAAAGTGCTGCTGGTGGACCATGAAGATGGACGGAGGACCGACATTGATGGCCACTGTTGACCTTGATAAAAATATTGGATATTTTATTATCCTAACTTAATTGTATACTCCTGGGTCAGAACTTGCCTTAGGCAATTGAAACGAGTCAAATTCCAAAGTTATTTTCTACTTAAGTTGCTTGGATTCTCAACATTGTTTTTCATACAATTTATGATATTTTAGTATAGATTACAGGCGACTTCTCAAGAAAGTCCACTTCTTCCCATTGTTAACACAAGGCGGCAGACCAAAATAATAGAACCATAAATCTTTAGAACTGAAATTGATTTCAGAATTCACCTATTGGCAGTCTTATTATTTACTGGATGAAAAGTCAGGCTGACGAACGTTAAGTGATTCACCCAACAAAGGAGCAACAGAATCCAGCATGCCTAAATCTCAATTTATTGGTATTTCCTTTTACTACGATATCCATGCCCATTAATTTCAATTAGTTTAACAAATTAGATTACAGGTTCTTTTAAAGCAGGCATCCTTTCTTATAGACATAGTGCCTAGCACAATAATGCATTCCAGACCCTGTTTTTAAAGTCAGGTTAACTGAGATATAATATATATATGAATGAAAATGTACCCTCTCTAAAGTATATAGTATGCTGAGTTATGACATATGCATAGTCATGTAACCACCATGGCAACCTAGATATTGAATAAACCTTTGAGTTTAATCATTGATTCATAACTCATCATTCATTATTAATGAAACATTTATTGTCTTTAGCAACATTCAAAACTCCTTCACTGTTACTTGTGTATGTGTGTGTGTGT
>NW_011888872.1:8769360-8802553 GCF_000151845.1 Pteropus vampyrus | reverse complement strand
TGATTCACCCAACAAAGGAGCAACAGAATCCAGCATGCCTAAATCTCAATTTATTGGTATTTCCTTTTACTACGATATCCATGCCCATTAATTTCAATTAGTTTAACAAATTAGATTACAGGTTCTTTTAAAGCAGGCATCCTTTCTTATAGACATAGTGCCTAGCACAATAATGCATTCCAGACCCTGCTTTTAAAGTCAGGTTAACTGAGATATAATATATATATGAATGAAAATGTACCCTCTCCAAAGTATATAGTATGCTGAGTTATGACATATGCATAGTTATGTAACCACCATGGCAACCTAGATATTGAATAAACCTTTGAGTTTAATCATTGATTCATAACTCATCATTCATTATTAATGAAACATTTATTGTCTTTAGCAACATTCAAAACTCCTTCACTGTTACTTGTGTATGTGTGTGTGTGTTAACATAAACATTCCTATTTTTGAATTGTCTCTATTCCCTTATAGTCTTCAGAACACTCAGCACAGTACCAGTGACTGTAATAAGTCCCAAAATCAATGTTTGATTTATTGAAAATGCAGCAGCAACATTAACCATCAAATCACGATGTTGATTCTCAGTAGTCCTAAATTTCAGTAATAGCAGTTGAATGTAAAATTAGCACGGTTGAATAAAATCTACATTATCTTCTTTTTTCATCCAAAATCTCTTTCTTAGTAGCACAGACCTGTATTTCCAGAGTTTCCTCTCCTATGTGCCTTTAAGCACATTAAGATTAGACATCTGGCCTTGCACCAGAAAGAGGGGATGACACGATATGAAATCCTGGGGATAACAGGGATCTAACTATTTCTCTTTCAAGAATTTTTTTCAGACTGAGGCAGAAAATGAAAAGACAGCTTAAACTGGGACAACTCAATGACAAGAGAGCACGGAAAAATCATGTATTTTTTTCATAAAAACATATTAACTAAAGGTTCTGGCTTTAATGTTAATATTTTTGGTTACAGTTAAGTTTTAAAGTTAATGAACTTCTCATTTAAATGCTGATCTGGGGTCATGAATCCATGTGGAAGATGAGATGGAAATTAGCAATAAAATAAAATTAAATTAAAAATGCCCACAGAGTTTAACATACATACACATACACCCACACTCACGCCAGGGTAATGTGAGAGAACCTGCATATTTTTTGGAAGTAACCTTTTTGAAGAAGTTCAAACTATTTATCATTTTGCGGTGCTTTTTCTGTGGTATAACCCAACTAAGTTGTTTTAAACAAAAATTAGCTTTTTGGAACATTATGAGTGACCTGTTTACTGAATTAGGAAATATTATGCTGTTTTATTCTAGAGACTATAGGAACAGAACAAAGCAAAAGAACAATAGCAAGAAAGAGAAGCTACAGTCTTAAAAATAAAAACTTATTCCTTCTATTTTAGTCCCTAGACTGATTGTTAATTTGCTACCACTATATAGGATTTTAAACTTATGCCCTTTGCAGCATACGATTTTAATACAAAACTGACATATTGAGCATGCAGCACATATTAGAACATGCTCTTTCTCTGCAGATGTTTGATTGACCTTGACTAAATGTCAAGAAAAACACCCTTCCTGTCTTTTTTCTTGACTATAACTCACCTTTTGTAGTTAAGTAATGCTCTATCACAACATATGCTCTGTTTAAGTGGTAGTTACAGGTGCAATTCTACAGATAACAGAAAAATCTTTTCTTTTTTTTCTAATATACAAAATGTGGGAAATCTTTGGTTGAATAAACAATTGGTACTGCTGATACAACTGATACGGTTGTATTTTTCTGTAACTTTCCTGAATATACAACTTTAGAAAAGCTAAGACATAATGAAAACAAAAATAGAAGGTGAATAATTCCTTGCCTTTGGAGTCAGTATACTTTGTTATTAGATAATCATTCCCAGCCTACATCAGAAAATACTTGAAGCAAATGGAGATCAGTTTTCTTATTTTTTTTCCTTTCCTTTTCTTTTCTTGAATAAGGGATCTCATTAACATTAATAGAAACTATGCCCAGAAAAATCCATTAACATTAATGGAAACTATGCATAGAGAAAGCCCTAGATTAGTTTTTGGTCTTTTAAGGAGCTTATGCATTGCTGCCTATCCTAAAAAGACAAAATGGTAAGCTACTAATCACATTTGCCTCATCTCTTTAAATTATATATTTCATTAAATTATATTTAATAAATCCTGAGTTGGAAACAGCATAAGAAAACTGAAGCTGCAATAATATTTACTCTCCCAATAAGCCAAGAGCTTTCACAACCATGTATCTTATTGAAAGTCACTGGACAAGTTATATGACCATGATTCTCATGAGCATCCTCTTTGTGCCTGCAATTAGGCTGTCTGCCAGGAGTTGAAATGATTAGCAGTAAATATAAATTTAATAGCTCTGCTCTGCAGTTCCCCAGTCACTCTTAGTTTCTCCATCCACTGGGAAGGTAATGTGAATCAGAGCCTATCAACTAAACATATGACAATAACTGAATCTGCTAAGACATGGAGGAAGCTTAAAAGGGCAAAGTAAAGTAAAAAAAGTAAAACACATTCTTTATTTAATTCCACTTCACCTTTGTACCAAATACCTTCAGTCTAATTTAAAAAAAAAAAGAAAAGAAGAAAAAAGAAAGGAAAAAGAAAAAGAAAACACCTCAAAGCATTATCAAATCATGAGTGACCCAAAATTTTAAGAAAATCCTGCTTGAAGTAGGATTATGTAAAACATTTTGATTTCAAATATAATTCTGCCTAGTTAGTCGAGTTACTCAGAGTTGGGCATTCTAAGATTCCCCAGTACCTTCTCAGCTACTTTCCTATCATCAGGGTTCTACAGAAAACTGGCAATAGGTTATTGTTTTTTAATATTTTTCAAGATAATTTACTATACTTCTCAACACTTATCTCTCAATATAAGAGATCTAAGATTTAGAAGATAGCAAAAGCCAGAAATTCTTATGACTGTGCTGTAGAATGATGAAGTAAATGAAATACAAAAGCCTTTATGTATTTTATTTTTGAACCTATCAGGAATAGCCCCTAAGTCTTAAATTGTAGCCAAATAGTCCTCAGATTTTCTTCTAAGTATAATAAAGGTCAGATAATATAAGAAGCAAAAGAAAAAGGGTCAATGGAAGAAAGAGTTTTAAGCTTGGTCCTAATGGCGAAAGGCTCTTAAACACTCCCAAGGAGCATCACAAAGATATGAGCCTAATGAAAAGAACTTCTCCTAAATTTACTCCCCTATTATTTTCATTCCTCTCTGTGACTTTCCTTATTCTATCTTCATAGGTTTCTTCCTTTATCAGTATTCCATATGTAAAATGGCTGAAAGACTGGTTACCTGGATAAGAGAGGAACTAAGACATGGCAGCTTGATCAGGTATTTAAAAAGCTGCCAGGTGAGCAGAGATCTCTTTGAGATTTACCATGAGACCTGGGATAGCTGTCTTGATCAACATTGCCTGGCACATGGTAGGAGCTACAATTGAGAAGATATATATGAGAAGATGTAAGCTCTGTGGTACCAAGGCAGTGAGGTCATGGAGACATGGAAAAAGACAATGAGTCATGACGACTTCTTTCATCCTCTGGATTCAGCCTTTTTTGAGTCTATTAGCCAACATAATGAGCTCTGATGCTTCAGACAGATTAAGTCAAATTTTTTCCTTGTGCATATATCATAACTAATACCATAACATCAGGAAACATGTGAGCAGAAGCTTGGCCATCTCATTACGTTTCGGTAATTTAAGTCAGGATTTAAATAATAAATATTTCCCCGATGGATAATTTGCCTCTTAAAAAAACAAAATTGATGCCATGGAATAAAATTTATATATCTGATTCTCAAAAAGAGTACCCCAGGACAACTGGAACTGTTTAAATCCAAATGCTCTTAAAAAGCATACTATAAACAATGTGAATAACCTTATTATGAAGGGCAAACCAAATTAATCCTAAAGTGATAAAACTCAAAAGGAACCTCATGATTTTGCTGATGTCTTAGTTGATGCCACAGAAAGCCAAACAAACAAGGGACATTATCCTATTTAAATATCTCAGTTTTACAATATTTGTTGAAATAATAAAGCATTTTCTCCTGAAGTTCAAATGATACAAAACTAGAGGGAAACAGTCAGCTCTCTTTGTTCAAAGCTCCTATTACCTCTGCTTAAACTAAATAACTGGATACATATCTGATTATTCCATATACATTCTCTCACTAAAATTGGGCATAATTAATGAAGCAGGATGCTGAGACATCTACTGCTTTGGCAGATTTCCACTGGCATATAATCAAAAGGGTAGTTTTTCTCTCACAGAGAAAATATAATTGTAAAAAATTAAATTCAAATTTAAATAGGAATTTTGTATCAAAGTAATGATCAGATACTCAGAAAGGGGGGAGAGCTAACAAGTTAAAGAAAAAGAATTTATCTTGCTTCAACGATAGGCTGTTTCATAAATCATGCTCCATGTGTTGTAATATAAAAACAAAATTAATAATTCTAAAGTACAGAGACATGAAATGAAATATGAAAACCCAGTGGATGGACCAATCTGGTTGCTTAAAAAATAAAAGATAGTCTTTATAGGCTTGCTGTACAAAAAGAAGAGAGGGCCTATTTTGGGTCACAGCAGAATTTTGTAGTTACCCATGAATTTAACTAGGCACCACAGCCCACTTCATAAGTGGTTCAAATAAAAAAAGCAATAACAATATTCATTTTAATTCAGGGAGAAAGTCTACATGCTGAATTTTAGATTTTTTACTTGAATTGGCCCTAAAACACAATTAAATAGAATTAGAGTTAAAAATTAAGTGAAACTAAATATAATTTATATTTTCCATATAAAGTCAATACTCTAAACAAATACCAGACACTATGATAATCATTCAGGACATCTCATTTATTTTTTATACCAACTCTATACGCAGGTTATTATTCCCATTTTATACACAAAGAAACTGAGAGTTAGAAATATTAAGTTTTCTCAAGGTCACACATGGTTCATTTTTTTCTACTGATGTCCGTTCTTGCTCTGACATGCCTGAGAATGAAGATTTTTATTTTTCCATCTGGAAGATATTCTTAAGAGCACACTCATCTTATCTATGAAGAGAGCACAAAACATTTCCTAAATTCCCTTGCTCCGCCCACAAAAGGAGATGCTCTGAAGATGGTCAAAGACAAACAACAGGAGGCGAAACTTTTAGTAGAAGATCAAAAATCTTCCTTAGGTTTCTGCTCCTCAAAAGGCTAAGCGAGAACCAAGCAGCAGCCCATACAAACAGACTCCACATTCCCCATGACTTTCTCAGAGCTTGGAGGGCTGATCTAACTTCTTAAGAAGGAAAAGGACAAAATATTTGGCTTAAAATCTTAACTAGAAACTAAAGGGAGTAGCCTCCACTTAAGTAATTCCCTGCAAGGAATTGTGTTATATAATGTTCTACATGAGACCTCAATGGAAAAAAAAAAATATGCAAAAGCAAACAAAAACAAAAACAAAGTACTTTGGAGTTGAACAAATCTAGGAAGATCTAGGCTGAATAAATTTCAGCTTTTTTTGTCATTTTCATTATCAACCATTTCTATGCTAATTTGCATTATGAACTCTAAAAGAGTAGTAAGTCCATCGAAATCTGCTGAAGTCTTTCTGATGCCTTGCTTTATGTCTTCTCCACATGGAGACTTGGAAGGAGTGGCTGTAGCTGAAGGCAGTTAGTGGAGGATTCAGGGACTTGGGATCTTGGCCAACTCTTTCCAGATATAATGACTAACAGTATTTAATACCAAAACGTTCAAAAATATTTCTGTATAAACACTGCCCAATTTATTTAAGTATGTCTTTATTGGTACTATATTGAGAGAAGTTGATTCCCTCTTAAAACCTGTTCAGGCATCATATGGGCACCTCTAAAACCCATTTTAATTCTGCAGCATTCTCAGATTATTTAGAAGCAAATGTTCAATGGGTAAATTTACATAAGATTTTCAAAAATGTGTTTTTGAAAACACATTTAGGAGTTGAAAGCTGTAAATACATTCATTATTAATCTTCAAGAGAAGGCTATTTATACAGTTAAATGTGGTTTAACACATTTGTCCAGGAGCATCCTGAGTGGATAGTGTTTCAAGGATTATCTGTTTGAATACGAATACCACCGACAGACAAAGCTTACTGTTTGAGTTTATTATCATGGATAATGAATTACAGTTTTCTTTGGTAGTTTTATACCTTCAAGATATAACCAAATTCAGTCATGTAATCACTAGTTGAACTAGTTACAATCTCTCAATTTAGGTTTGGGGTCATAAAGATGGGAATGACTCTTCTTGAGGAAAGGAACCTTGTCTTGTACATCTCTGTGATCCCTAAAGTGCTCTGCACAGAATTGACACTAAGCTCAATAAATGTTTCTTCAATAAAGGAATAAAAGCTCTGTTGCCACTTATAGTACAGAGTAGTTTCATCTTCAAAGCCCTTAATTCACATTCATTCAGCTATTTACATTTTGCTGATAGGTAAAGGCTACAGAGGCTAAATGGGTTGTTAAAAGCTAGAGAAAGTTAAACATCTTCTGTCAGGTATTAGAAATTTGCAATTACTGATTTCTAGTCATATGTCCCCAGCTCTACTTAGGGGGAAAATATAAAAAGAACAAACATCTAACAAAGGCCAGGTTACTGTCCTTTAGTTACTGTCAGGACAATTCAACAGTGCTTAAACAAACAAATACACTAGATGGTCCCAATAGCTCTATCAAACAATGATCTTTGTTGTGGTTTTGGGTGTACATGCAAACAGTTTTGATATATACTGTAATGCAGAACTACTGGCTCCTATTTGCAATTCTAAAACAACTTCTAGGTGCCACAGAAATTGAAATACATTTGACCTAAAACTTATTTTGCTCTTGCAAAAGTGTGCTAATTGTATAGATCTAAAGGCAATAGAAACATCATAATTTCAAAATAGACATTAAGGCAATAAAATCCATAGAAGCCTACTGCAAATTAAAGTACACATGGAAACTGTCAGGTGTGTACAGTTATGCTACTTCATATAATCTCTATAAGCTAGCTCACATCCCAAACTCGGTTCTTTAAAATGTTATTTTGCTGTGAATGCTAGGGGAAAAAAAAAAAAAAAGACTTGGTCATATATCGCTTCGGCTCTCAGCTGTGTTTGCCTTTATTCCTTGGAGACCTTGAGATTTTCAGAGTAGCTTCTTAGAAGTAAAAAATAATGAAAAGGCCTAGTGTCTACAGGTCCTTTAAAGGAGAATGTAGAGTAGTCCAGTGAGACAGAGATATAATCAGGAAAGTGCTCCATGTAAGTTCTAAACATCTGGCTTAGTGGGCTGTTTTATCTTGCTATCTACTCCTCTCTACTCTGCTGGGATCTATGCAATTAAGCCCTAAGAGATGCCTGCCTTTTACTCCCACACCAACATATTTTTATCTGGTAGAAGATCAGTACCCAATGGTCAGGTATCAGACTGAAGCACCAGAGAATGCTGTTATGTGAGGCTGGAGATAACAAATCCCCATGTAGCTGGCTTGAGGTTAGACCGGCAGATACGTGGCATGCAATACTTGAAGATGTAGGGAAAGTGGCTGTGGCAGGGTACTGGATCAGGGCAGGGCTAAGGTCCACAGAACACCTTTGTTCTTAGGTTACATAGGGGCTGTACATAGGCTCCAGTACAGTCCATGGTATGGAGGTCACTCACAAGTGGGCAATCTGGATTGCAGAAGAGTTCTAAAGAGAAGTTAATGAAAGAAAGTTTGTTAGGTCAGAGCAACCACTGGAAATTTTCCAGGAAAAATAATCGTGTTAATAATTTGGGTGAAGTAGATATGCCACACCAACATCACACCCATAATCTCCACCAATCTGAATGGTACTAGATGGACTCTTCTCTAGGTGCACAAGGATCTGCTGAAATCTTAACTGTTTTTAGATTCTGATCCAGAGTGACAGTTCAATAAAAAAGCTAATAAACCAGTAGGTGCCCTGGAAAAGAAAGCTAAGTTAAAACCATGGACACAGGGGAAGGAAAACCTAACAAAGAAAGGCTCTCTCATGGGAGGCCAGTAGCCACATAAATGCTCAAGAAGTTGTAGCCTTTTAGAGCAGAAAGGGTCTTAGTTATCAATCGGAACTATCGTTTGCTATTTACCAATTAAACAAATGAACAAACAAAACACCTGAAGCTTTGAGAAATTATTTCCCCAAATCACACAGCTAACTAGCAAAGTGAAAACTATACATCTCTTTGCTTGTGTCTTGAAATCCTCTTTAAGTTGGAAATCTCCAATGAAGCAGAACACATAATAAAAATTAGTTAGAAACAGATATAGCTGAGTCCTTCTCTGGCCTAGTTACTTGAACATAACTAAACATGCAGTCTGAATCAAACAGATAAACCTATTCCTGAATGGCCTGGGAAGATGATGCTCCAGATGTAGAAACTTCACACTCTTGAGGCAAAGAAATTCAAGGTAGTTCAAGATTAAGTCAACTGGTCAAGAAATACAATGAAAGAAAATCACTTGTGTGGCCTGATGTTGATTTAGAACTGCTAATCATTTTAAAAAGCAATAAAAAGAGTTTTGAGATATAGCTGCCAATATTAATCAACAGTAACCAGAAATATCAGAATACCAAGAGAAGACAAGATGTTTTCCCTCACCACATTTCTAACAGAAATACGTGGTCATCATTAAAGCTATTCTACTGAATTGATTCAAGAAAAACTACAAGTGGTAGAAAATTGAATGAAATTTCCTTATAATGTCAGAGCCTTGTCATGGAAAGGGTTCCACACGATGGAATGCAAAACACTAGCAAAGTACTATTTAAAAAATCCCTCACCATACTTCAGAGTCATTTGATAAAATGTAGGCCAAGTGTTGATCACCAATCTAGGGACCAAAAAGAACAGATCACAGAAGCCAAACAGCAGATTTAGGCAGATTCTCAGCCCTATCCCCAAAATGAGACACTGACACCAACTCTCATTGCTGTTTCTGTTCCTTTGTTCTTGCATCACACACATATTTTCCTCTTAAATCTCCTAGCAAACGTTACTTAATGAAATCTATTTTACTCCTTTACACTTACAAACTTAGTCTTCGGTTAACCATTTTGTGATATCATCATTGATGAAGTACCCTGAAATAACACAGCTGATATATAGCTTGCAGGTAATTGCTTAAAACACCAGAAGAGATGGACGTCTACTCTATTCTTAAAAATCTGAGTAGACAGCAGTTCACCCCTCTGCTACTCCTTTCCCCTCCACCCCCCAACAACTTCTGCTAGTTCATTTGAGTGTTTCAGACAAGAAAGCAAAAGTATTACATGCCAAAATGTAATGTGGCCTTTCTTACATAGCTTCTCTTTGCAATCCTAAAGCTGTCATTAGCAGTTTCAAGGCAACATGCTTACCATTACTTAGGATCAGGCTGAATTCTTGGTAGTAAGCAGATTTATTGATTCATTTGTTGAAAAATATTTATTGAAGTGCTCTACTAGATACTGGGTGAAGTGATCAAATAAAAACACAGCTGATAAGAAACTATTTTTCTATAAGCCATTACAAGAGATTTAAGTAGCAGTAATAAGGTGGATGAGAACTGAAGAAACATTTCAGAGGAATTCCAAATTCAAACATCGCAGTAGAAAAACAAGTATTGATTCTTTTCTTACAATTTATAAACAAGCTGCCTTCTGATATCTGATCAAAGTAAAGGCTATGATTATCTTGGTTGTAGTGTTTTAAATTTTCATGCAGGAGAGAAGGATATTTATGGATTCACTAATTGGTTTGCAGTCAAATAAATTCTACTGAGAAAAAAATACTCTTGCAAGAAAATTGAGATATAATATGGATAATGCAAAGCTTACATTTAATCTTGGTCAATTCCACTGTCTTGTATTTTGTGTAGATGTCAAACATCTGTGAGAAGAAAATGGCTTACAAATGCAATCCAGGGAATTGCCCTAGTTTTCCTACTTGCCCAGTGTTCAAAACAATAGATCTTTATTCCCTTCCCATCTCTAGAACACTGACCAATTTTCTCACAATACCTGCCTTCTAGGAAGAGTCAGAGGAAGAAATGGTTAGAAAGTTCATCTTCTAACTAAGTTCTCCTTTCATAAAAGCATGTAATTAATCATAGGCATTGTTATGCAGCTATATAAGAGTACTACATTTTTTTTTTCAGAAATGAAATTAAGGCCGAATTGCATGGAAAAAAGGAATAAAATTTTTTGAGAAGAATAAATTTTTCAGAATGAGGTGGGTAGTTTCCGAGTTAAGAAATAAGTTGATTCAAAATGGTTATTCAAGAAGTCTTCAAAGTGATCTAAATTCAAAGTTCTTTTTGTTTTGCCAGGACGTCTGACTTAGGGATAGAACATGATAGGCCCTTAGGACACATTTAAAATTCTTACTTTATATAATATTGTTAAAATATCTTTGTCTCTGATATCATAGCTCATGGTATCTCAAAAGACTCTGATTATTTATTTTTGGTTGGTAACACACCACACTCTAACAGGTGTTTAATGATTATCCGTTGCTTATAGCTTTTTGCTGTAACTTTAAGACAAAGAGAAAGAAATGCCTTTGTCCTAATCAAGCATGGCAGCCATAAAGTCCTATGCGCAAAATGAATACCAAACTGATAGCATTTTTATTGTTCAAAATGCATTATCTGGAAAATCAAATAAATAAAAAAATAATAATTTTTAAAATGTGTTATGGTTCCAGTTAGTAAAAGAAAAAAAATCTAACAATATTCAACTACCCACTTGTGCACATTTGGGAAAGAATAAATGACTCCACCTTCATTTTGAAGAAAAATAGAGAATAACCTTTTAAGATTAAACAATTTATCAATCTCTTTTCTTCATTTCAGCCAGAATATGTTCATCAAACACAACTAAACCTACACAGAAACAAACCAATGATTTATACCAATATGCTCTTTGTATATGCTCACCAAGAAACATTTAGAATGGATGATGTGTGAACATTTGTGGACATGTTAGTTCTCAACCCGAGCTACTACTATTTGGAGTTTAAGGCCAATATTGATGATCAGTCTCCAGAGAGTTTACTGGTAGACAGATCAAGTCAGTAGGCTGTCATGGATATGCACTGAAATTCTAAATGAAGCCTTCTTGATTTAGTCAGAATTGTGTTCTACATGATTGCGACTAGATTTCCCAACTGTATCTGTCAATCAAAATTAAAAAAGAAGAAATGTAATAACTTTAATTTCTTTATAATTCTAGAGCCAGGACAAAACTTCCAAGTCTTTGTTAACTAGTACTCTACCAAGAATATAGCTTTCAATTAGTCAATTCATCTCTTTTTAAGTACTCCTTGTGTCAAAAAATAGCCTGCCTGCCACTCAAAGTCATTAGCTGAAGAGAAAAGATTGGATTTTGATTGAGAGTAGAAGAGATGGTAGGCTGTTTATGAAAGAATGCATAAAAATAACTTTTTTTAAAAGAAAGAAAACTCCATTTTGTTGATCAGTTTCAGTGTTTTTTTCCTAAAAGAAACTAATTTCTCCTCTGAGGGAGACTGAGACATTTTACTTTTCCATGTTACTCTGAATTTCTTGATTGGACTTGTATAATTCTAAATGAAACTGAACCATCTTTTTCAATAAAAAAGCTGTCATAAAAAATACTGATGCAGCCTTGGAAACTTACAAATGAAAAATCCATTCATCATTTTTCTGCAAATAAGTTTTGTTGGAATTTTTAAACAATTTAATAAATATTCTGAGCTTGGAAACACCACCACATTTAAGGAATCTCTCGACTCTGGTGTGTTGAGGGGTGGATGGGGATACACCTCAACCATGCTGGCTTCTGAGATTAAAAAAATTCTATCTATAGTGAAAACAATGCAAACTGAAAAGTGATTCTCCATCTCTTTCAAAGGAAACCTTTGCTGGTTAGGGCAGAAAAGGAAAAATAATTTAATGAGCCATTCGAAATACATTAATACTAATTCCTTAATGTTATTTGTGCTTAGAAAGAGATGGACTATCACAAAGAATTCAGGAAAATTATGAAAGTAAAATTAGAATGTTAATTATCACCTCTCACTGTCCTCTCTTAGCTGTTTGAAGGTGAAACCCCCCTGTTTCATTCTCCTCACACCTTTTATTTATTCTTCTTTCTTAAATAATTTTAACTTTGAATAGAATTTAATTGTCAGTCATAATTAAAATAAAACTGGCAATTCCTCAGACTGTTTCTTCCAGCGTATCAAAACATTTAACAATGGCCATCTTTTAAGCTGCATTACCCGCTGATTGTCAGGCTGAAGCCATCTTATTTTCTTGTTCCTTTCTTCTCCACACTCAAAAGGTCCCCAAAGAACAACCTTCTGAAGAATAGGAACAACAGCCCCATTAGTTTGTCATAAAACCAAAGTGATACATGTGTTTAATAACACAGAATGGTAGCCATGAAAGTCTGACTCCTCTTTGAGATGCTTTTTCGAAATGTGGGCCAAAGAAATCAGATGAGAGTTGAGAAGTGAAAATTAAAAGATAAAGAGTCCATTTTGTAAATGTATAAAAGTCTCAAAGTCACAGGACGAGAAATAAAGTTAATACATAGGCCATCATATAAACCTGAGCTGTTATTCTTCTAGGATAATGACAGTCATATCATTAATCAAAAATATTCATCAGTTTCCAACAAAGAGATTAAGTAGACAGATTAGACAGTTACTTTTTGCTAGACAAAGTTAATGTAAAGGTATGACAGGCAGTTGGAAAGTTGTTTTTTCAATATCCGAGCAATCAGTAGCTTGCCAGTAATGTATGTTTTTAAAGAAAAACAAAACAATAAAACACTTGTAATGAGCTGGTGAATATTATTATACCTTAGTTACATTTGTTTTGGCATGAATAATAAGTGGGGATGGTTTTGGAATTACAAATGTAATTGGAAGTTTTTAATTTCAACTTTACTAGACCATTCATATAGACTATTTTATCAATACTAAGGCAACATTGTGTAAGACTCTTTTCCAAGTCAACAGAAAAGAGTATTGTGGACAAAGTCTAATATTTTCCAAGTTTAACATTTTTTACTGATAGATAAATGAAAGTGGGAGCTGAAAGTGTTAACATATATGAGTATATTTAGTTTAAGCAAAAATTAGTTTTTAAAAACAAATAAGACTTATACATTCTTTTTCATATACACACACATATTCCTAAATAAAAGTGGTTAGTGTAGAGCTCTTATCTTTTTTTAAGATGATTTCCAAGGATATCTATCCAAGAATTGTTTATCATGGCAAAATATTAGACACAAAGTAAATGTCTGATAATGAGGATGTAGATAAAAAATATAGCACAAGAGATTATTCATCCTAACCCCTAGGATTCTGTACTTTAAAATTATTATTATTGAACTTGAAATGATTTTTATCAGTGAAGAAACAGGTATATCTGACTTCAGAGATCAAGAGATACCAGAAGGTTTCACTAAATGCGATCCAAATAACATATGAACCACCATCACCTGTGGTGTTTTTGAAAATGCAGATTCCCCAGACTCGCTGATTCAGAAAGCTCAGCATGTGATCGAGGAATCTTCATTGTTCAGAAGCTGTCATTCTTCTTATCTCTAAAATCTGATAACCATTGCAGCACCAAGTTCAGAACGTTACCAGATATTCTTAGATGTCTTAAAAAGATTCTGAGATACTCCAACGCATTCCATATTTATCCAAGCATTGAGGACAGCTTTGATGGATCTGAGCGCCTAGAGAGAGAGGTCAGGCAGCATTTTTAAATAGGAATGGGGAGAAATGAGAGCTATTACAGGCAGAAGAGAGTCTTCTCTGTCTTAAGGTAGTAGCAGCTACTCACTTCTATCTGATTGCTCTTCCACAAGAATGTAGACCACTTTGTCAGATATTCTGAATTTTTTTCTTTTACACAGTAGAGATTCTAATGTTTATGTGAACCATCCTGATTTGTACTGTTGATAACCAATTCAAAATATTTTAAATGTGCAATCAGGCACTATGTAAGCAAGCAAGCCATGTATGGACAGGGTCTGATTCAACAACAATTGATTTGCAACATTTGATTTTGGTAAACTATTGAAAAATATTATAGAATATTCTTCTATGCTCACATATACAACCTCCCCCCACCATGTATTGTTTACATATATAGAGCACAAAGAAGCAGTCTTCTCTCTATACTATAACTGCTAGGTGTAAGTGCATTAAACCTATCTATGCTACATTAAACCTATCTGTAAATAAATTATAGTTTTAACAAGTAAGACTTATACTCTGTGACAGGGACTAAATTAAACAAGAATCAGAGAGTGGTCAACATGGGACAGAAAAATTATAGAGGGTTTCCTAGGGAAGAGAGTATTTAAATTGGATCATGAAAGGTAATCAAGCTTTACAAAAAACATTTTAAATCACTTTACTAAAACTGTAAAACTCTATTATGCTAAAATCTTATTAGGCCAGTTAATATATAAATTTTAGTAACATGGGCATTTCAAAATTTTAGAAATATTAAAAACCAAAAAAAAAAAAATATATGGATTGGATTTAAAAGATATGGCATAAAGGGAGGCCAGAGAGAACACTGAAAATCAAGAAAGTAAGAATGAAAATAAAATAAAGCCCAAGCATAGAACCTACGAATGTTAACCAGTGTGTTTGCTGCTCTCAACTATCATCCTATCTTTGTAACAGAAATTCATGAAAAAAGTAAGGAAAAACACATTATGGCAAGTGTATTTTGTTTTTTCTTCTTAAGCCTGGTAACACTGAATACTATCCAATGCTAGGTTGAGGACCAAACCAAGAAATATGAGCTTGGAAGAGAAGGAAGAGAAGGAAGTGAAGGATGAGAAGGATGTGAAGGATGAGAAGGATGAGAAGGAAGGAAGAGAAGGAAGGAAGGAAGGAAGGGAGGGAGGGAGGGAGGGAGGAAGGAAGGGAAGAAAGAAAGGTGGACAGACGGACGGAAACATTAATCCACACCATGAGAAGAAGTAAGAATTATCTATAAATATGTAAAAGGACACGTGAAAAGGGAACATTGACCAATTGATCTCATTAGTGGGTATAGTTCAGAAACTAATGTACTTTAAACACAGTGGGGAGAATTTAGGTTAAATAATATTAAAACATTTTATAGCTATACGAGGACACTCAGGCAATGGATCATCCTATCAAGGGAATTCAGAGACACTTTTGGCTGGAAGACACTAATTTATTATGGGTTGATTTAAGTGTGATTAAAATCAATCCAGATACTAACCAAGGAGAGGCTATGTAACTTTCAGAAATCTATTTTATCTAAGGACAGAGAGAGCAGCAAATGTGCAAATGCTTTACAGCCAGATTAATCTTCTGTTAAAAATCTCCCACTCGTCATACAATTCCCTTGCAAAACTAACTTTAAATGACGCTACACCATCCATCCAAAGTTGTAAGTCAGGTATTCGACATCCACAGTCTGGCTCTAACCTAATGTTTCAACCATTTTTCTCACTTCTTCTAGACAGAAGCCATCCATTCTCATTAGACTGATCTACTTACTGTTTACCAAAGCTTGCAGACTATTGCCAGGCTCCAGTCCCATGTTTACCGAAGCTCAAATGCCTTAAATCCTTCTCTTCACCAATCTCAATTCTTTTCATCCTTTATGGCCAAGTTCCTCCTAGAACTCTGAATTCCAAACTAGTAATTTGTTATCTCAGAACCTGAAGAGTAACTGCTGTCCTTTTCCTTCATATCATACTCACCATGTGACCTCTCTTGCATTATTCTAAGTTATTATCAGGTAATGATTGAGTTATCGTGTCTCAGCTTCTCATTTAGACTATAACGTCTTTGTTGATGACCATCAATGCTTGTTACACTTTAGAGTACTCAAATGTTTTGCCTAGAGTAAATGCTTAGTGATTTTTTTTTATAGATTTGCTGATAAACCTTCAAAATCATTTCAAAGCTCTATAAAATCTATAGAGTTAATTTTAACAAGACTCCAATAGAATTTTAACAAGATTCTCTGTCTATAGATACCAATTTTAACAAGATTCCATTAAAATCCTTCAAAAAATATTTTAACATTCTCCAAAACTATGGCTATATTTTTTTCTCCTCTTCATTTTCATCTCTAGGATGGATTTCCAAAACAAAATACTGGCCTCTGAAAGTTACTAATATAATCTTTGTTCCTTCAGTAAGAAATACATTATTCCCTATCATTCCCATTTGAATGCATTTAGAATACAATTATCTTCCAAATTATAGCCACATGAATTTTGAGGACTGATGAGGAGGCACTGCCCAGGAGACAGGTTTGGGATTTGCAAAATACTCCTCAGTTTCTGCTCTTTTTAACTTGGAGGACACACTGTATCAACCAGTAAACTACCTTCACATTTGTTTGTTGTTCCTTTCTCTTTAGTTTCAAGCCTTACATGAGCCTTCACCTTCTCTGCTCTGGCTATATCCTTGCTCTTTTATTTCATACATGTAAACATTCATGCCCACTGTGAGTTTTCCTGACCACCCAAGACAACACTTTGAAAGAGAAAATAGAAAACTATGGAAAAGGTAGTGCCACACAATAGCACTGGTAGATACTGCCACCTACAGGGATTATATGAGTACCATGTTTAAGATCATCCATTTTAATCTCATGAAAAGGGAATCTCATTTATCACAATGAGGGAGAAATTAAACATATTTGAACTACATGGCTAAGTAAGAAGCTAACACCATCAAATCACCTTTGATTTAGAGTACAGAATAATTATATATGTATCTCTATATGTGTGTGTGTGTGTGTGTGTGTGTGTGTGTGTACATACATAAAATACGTAAATTACTCATTAACAGGGCTAGTAAAAAAAATAGGGCTATAAGAAAAAAAATAAAAAGACGCAGACAGAATAATATCAGATTTACCATTGGGATATATGTCTATAGCCAAGATGTTTGAGGGTTGAAGGTTTCCTCTCTAACATTCTAAGTTTAAAATATTTTATTTGTTGTAGAATATCCTTGAAGTGAATTATATAGGTCTTGCTTTCTTAAATATGGGATGCTGGATATTTACCTGGTAATTAATACCATCATTATAAATATATGCTATTGGATTAGTGAATAAAAAAGTATAAAAGAACATATTTTAAATACGTGCTATATAATAAATATTCAAACCATGAGTTTTTAAAAAACTTATTTAGAAATAATTTCAAATCTCTAGAAAAGAAAAAAAAATAACAAAGAATCCCCCCCAAATCACAAATACTCCCTATTATTAACATTTTCTCTCATGTATTTGTTCTTTTTCTCTCTTTACACACGCACGCGTGCGCACACACACACACACACACACTTATCTTAACCACCGATAGCAAACTATACATATATATATATATATATATATATATATATATATACACATACACACACACACATATTTCAGTGTGTATTTCCTAATAGGGATATTTTTATATAATCTCAGTAGAGTCATCAGCACAGTACAAGACATTATTTGATCTAACCTACCATCTATATCCCCATTTTATCAATTAATCTAGATATATCTTTAATACTACTTTTCCCCTCCAGAATAAGATCTAGGCTAGCAGAGTTATATATTTTTAAAGTCTTTGAAGAAAAAAGGTTTCTTCTTCAGCTATTTAGGCTCAGCTGTCACTTACCATCGCAGCCAAAAGGCAGGAATGTGGGCTGCTTCTAACTGCTTTTATTTGCTACTTCCTTAAACATATATTGGGCTCAGTAACAGCATAATAAAATATTTTGGAGTTATGGATGGGCTAAGATTAAATATCCAATATATAAGAGACTAAAGACCTTTTCTACAACGAAAGGACAGATTTTTTTGATATGTATTTGACAGCTCAGGGAAATTTCTGCTTACCTCCTGGTAAGTTACCTATGGTGCTATGGAGAGGTGACGTTTTATTTTATATGTTTATAGTGGA
This sequence comes from Pteropus vampyrus, assembly GCF_000151845.1. Classification (NCBI taxonomy): domain Eukaryota; kingdom Metazoa; phylum Chordata; class Mammalia; order Chiroptera; family Pteropodidae; genus Pteropus; species Pteropus vampyrus. The sequence goes on along the minus strand of NW_011888872.1, from coordinate 8,784,477 downwards.
ATTTTGTCAATAGTCTATGGCATGATAGAACTAAATGTATCACTTTCCCAGGCTTGATAAACACTTTTTGGAATGCTGGAAAAATGATAAAATCATGTCAGAAAAACAACTGGTGAAATTGATGGTCAATAAGCTTTAGGTGACTGAAAAAGCAATCTCTTTATAGGCTTCTTAGAGGAGAGGGAGGAAGGTTAAACTGGTGGTATGATAGTCATAATTCATTTAAAAAGTATTAACTACAACAGTAACTAAATAGATTTCTAAGTACATATTCCAAATTCCTTAAATGACTTAGAAAAAAATTATTGTAAGACAGTTGGATATGATGTTTCAAACATTTTGAGCCTAATATGGTGAAATACATTACTAAATTATGTCAGTTTCCTCAATGTAAAAAATTTCAATCAGGTTTTTTTTTTTTTTCCCCCTATATTAATCTAATGCTTGGGCAGTCCATTGCAAAGATGAGATTTTTCAATGGTTACTGAGTAGATTCCACAGTGTCATAGAATAAAATCAGGAAGTATATGCAAGGACAATAAAGAACATTTCAACTGGCCAGAATATAAATGACTAAAACTTCTATGAACTGATTTTTTTTCAAAGTTCTCCTTTTATTTAAAAAAATAAAGTTTAGTAGAACTGTATTCTTACATATTTATATGTTAAGTATACATTCTGGTTACTTTCTTCTAGCTTAGTATCTATGTAGTAATCAGTGACAGAATGGAATTCTAGAGTCTTACAGTGCCCTAAATCTTAAAAAAAAAGTCAAAATGTTTGCTGAGATAATAAATATGAAATAGAAAGATGTAATTATATATAATAATTTCTAACAGTGCAAATATTTTTAAGTGATTCATTTTAATGTTTAATGAAATAAAACAATATCTTTCCCAGCATTTAAGTTAGATTCCATTGTACCATAATCTTTGGATGAGATTTCATAATGGCAAATATCAAATGACTATGCCCTTGAGGTGAAATGGATCCTAGATAATTATAATAAGAAACCATGTTCTAGGTCATGTTAATGGGGGGGAGGTGGGGGGGAAGTATTTCATGGCAAGTAAATTAGATGGCTTATCTGCTAATATAAGTTTAACTTGTATGGTTTTTAATGGCATTTCTCAGAATTCTATATGGCTAAGTACATTACTATCCTCCAAATGGGATTTCATTTCCCAGAGCTCATTTGATCATAGAACATTTGTTCTTGGGAAGTAGATTACATTTACTCAAGCTAGTGTTTTTTGGATGAAGGTTAGAGAACATTGATCTAACATAAAGGTGGTTTTTCCCCTTCCCCAAATCGCTATATACACTCATAATACTTGGAGCTCTATCTCTACCAACACCATTTATTGACCTCTTTAATAGAATTCTTGGTAGGAACCATAAATGAGATGCCCCAAGGAGATGCTAGAAGGGATGTGCACCAACAGTCATTAAACGTGAAATTTATGTTAGCATTCTCCAACATTATTTTAACTTTTGAATTCTTATATGAAAACCCCATTAACTTAAATCTGAAAAACAGAAAGGGATGCCTAAATTTAAAAAAAAAAAATTTCCCTTACGCAAGCTCTTGATATGGAAAAATTCATCAGCTATTATGTGTAGTTGTTGTTGTTATTATTAATACAATTAATTCTATAATACACTGATAATATAAATAATGTCACTGTTATTATATAATGGAGGTTATGTATTATTTTACCATTATACATTGAGTTTGACAGCCTCTACCAACAGAATCAGCCTTACAGCAGCCTTTTATCTATTGGTAAGACTTCAGTGACCCACCTGACATGGCAAAGTTTCCCAAACACGCTTCAAAAACTTAATATTTTGTTTATTTCACTTTTTTGAGCTCAGTGTTAAGATGTAAAAACCAAAGGAAAAGAGGCACAATGTCTTTAACTCACATTTGGGTAAAAAAAAAAAAAGAGGAAAGACGACTAAATAGGATCTTACTCATCCACAGAGAACAGCAGATCATTAAAACATGTTTTTGACTGCATAATTTTGATGAGAACCTGCCACCTCTGTTGAATCCTCTCTACTTTCGAGGTGACTGAAACCTGACCTTATATTCTGGAAAACATCTGGAGTAATGGAGAAAACCATGATTTTAATTACTCTTAATAAGCTTCCAGTAATAAAAGGATTAGGTGTCCAGTTAGAAAACACGGCAATTTTCCACTGGAATGGTTAGAAGGAGTAGATATTGTGTTCCTGAGGAATAAAAGTATAAAAGGCTTTTTAGTCAATTGGGTGACAGGATTAGATTTAGAAAATAAAATTAAAGAGAAAAAAAGTCTTGCTGCTTACTAAAGAAACTTTGAAATATAAGACTAGCTCTAGTCCCATTAAAAACACAATATCCTTTTTTTTTAAAAAAAATACTTTATATTTTTCATTTTAATTAGTTCCAAGTATATAGTACATTGGTTAGACATCTATATAGTTCATAAAATGATCCCCCCAATTGCTCCTTCTCTCCCCTGACCCTCCACCTAGCCAACACACAATACTCTTTTAATAATATTTCTCTTTCTGACAACTTTTAATTTAATGTCACAAGTCAGAACTCTGGATTAAATCTGAGGTACTTTCAATATCCAGAGTTTCAGATTTCAAATTCTGTAACATCGTTATGTCCTGATGTCACCTTAAAAAATAAAAATTAAAAGAAAAAAAAGGATTGCAGAGAGTGGCAGGACAAGAAATACAAGAAAAAAAAAAGTTGTGTACACAATCAGGTTAACAGAGGGAGCGTTTTCTTGTAAAATGAAAAATAATTGCAAAGAATTACACTTGTTGAGTTATATACACTATACTAGATATTTTAAGAGAGGAAGTCACCCATTCCACTATAGTTCCCTACATAATAATTTTTCTGCCACCTAAGGTTGCTGTGAAAGTGAGAAGAGATCTGGTCAATAAACAATGAGATTCTCAATTAAAACATAAAATATTGAGCAGACAATGTCTACTCGTGGAAGAGAAGTATTATTCCTTTTCTGATTGATATTGTAATAAAGCTTCTGTATTCTACATCCTTTTCTTCAGTAATTGTTTTTTTCTCATAAATATTTTGCTCTATTCCATTTCTTTGCATTATGAATTCCTTATAACAGAGACATTGTCATCCCCTATACTCCTTATACTTCCATCTCTTCGCCTTTCTTCTCCACCGAGATCTCATCCAATACTCCAGCCTTTCATTTTTCTGCTAATACATTATCACGAGAATGTTTCTCCAAAAATGTCATAATTTTCAAAAATATAATTTTATTTTTCTCTGAGTTTTCAAGATGTTCAGACACTTTAAGATTAAGCATAGAATAGTTTTCCTCTAAAGTTACACTTTAGAATTACTTAGCATATCTGATTTAAACAAAGTAATTTCATTTGATTCTGCCTAGGGATATTTGATAGAGTAATATATAATTAAAATAAATAAATTAGTAGTAAAAAGCAAAATTATCTCTAATCTCTCTTTGAAAAAGTTTGTGGGAGTAAAAATTAGAATATACTGAAAAAACTTGAGATATGCTCAACTCAAGTCACCATTGTAGAGAGACTCATGCAAATTTTAAGTTGGTTTCAATGCCTGGAGTAGAGGGAACAGTAGCGCCAACAGTTGAAATTACATTGTACATAAACCCCTCAGTAGAATCACATGGTCTCATCACGCTACAGACAAATCCCAATGGGGATGCTAATGTTTTCCTTTGGTGAGTTATTTCACTCTTTAGGGCTATTTTTAATGTCAAGCACACAGCACAAGGCTGGACACAATTAAGTACTGAATGAATAATGCATTAGTGATGGAAAAAAGTGAGAAAGAAATCTAATTTTGCTATTTGTATGAGCCTTAATCCTAAAAGCAACAGGATATCAAACAAAAGTAGCTGATTATATCTTGATTTTTATTTCTATTGCTTTTACATTTGGGTTAAATATAGTTTAAATAAACAAAGCTTTTATATTTAGGCTAAAAGCCAATATACACAAGTCAAGTTGTTTTTGAATAATCCTCTTTTGCTGATTCATGTTCCAAAACCTTACCCTACTCGAAATTCCTCTCCTTGCACTTTTCATCCGTTAACATGCTACATCCCCATACTTTGTCAATCTTCTGGGCAGCCTTATCCTAATCTTTCAATTTATTCCTCTTTTGAATATATTTAGCATTTATACTCTGTACCACTTATTTTCACATATATATTTTATAGTGTTAACTTTTAAATATGTCTACTTCCAACATAAAGAATGTCTTGCAAAAAAATTGTTTTATCTCATTTTGATTCCCCTATGACATTAAGCACAGATACTATGTTTGATGGGTATTCTATAAATATTTACTAGATATTTCAGATGAATGATAAAAGACCCCTCTCACATTTTGTACCTTTAGGAGGTCAGAGTTTCAGCAAGCATTGTAGTTACACAAATTTCTACATATCAAGATTGCCATAATTGCACACTGCTAGGAGGAAACTGGACTGATAATGCATTCTTTCAAGTAAGGGTCTTAGAAGATTACCAGGTAAAGCTGATTGCAAACACCTAGAGGATAAGATGTACACCTTATTTTTATCTGTATCCTTCTTAGCACCCACCCACATGGCTTTGCAAACTATATTATAAATGAATGTTTACTGAACAAATGAAAGAAGGACTAAATATTGAATTCAAAAGGATTAATCAAATCCTTTTATGAATAGTTGATTGCCTCTAGCCACACTCTACCAGGTACAGAGCTGGCAAAGTAGAAGAATCCACATAACTTTTCTTAAGATTTCTGGGAAATTAGATATTTAGATAACTGCATTTGAGAATAAAATATTTTAGTACACTCTATATGTAGGGTCTACCTCTGGACACCTGCATCTCTAGTGTAAAAGAGAGTAAGAAAAGGCAACTGAACAACAGATGTTATACCTGGAGAAAAAGTGATTCCTTGAACTGTTAGTAAAATTAGTACTGCTCAAAAACTTTGTTGTAATATGAATTTACATACAATAAAAATAAACTCTAATCTATATTACCAACACCATCCTAGTCATATAAAATTCAGAATTCATACACTATACTTGGTATTCTTACTTTCAAAAACTTCCCAATGGCTGCATTCATTTTCTAACCTACTTGCAAAATTAGGAAAAAGCCATTCAATTACTCCTGGCTTTATCATAGTTAAAAACAAGTTTATACCATGAAAAACAATCTTAAACTATGCAGTGTCTTCTTTTAGAAAAAGCAAATACAAAAAGAAAAATTGTTTTAGCTGGAGATCCCATGCTGTCTTTTAAAGCACTGAAAAGTTTCAGGCTTTATCATTGAAGCCTGTTAGACTGATGTACATGTGCTACTTGTCCTCTATAAAAGAAATCCTAGCTTACAAATGGGGTCTGGGTATGAAATGGATACTGGGTTGAAATGTGACTTTTGGGAACTAAGACTATTTCCGACTGTATAGAGTTCCACAGGTTCTTTAGTCATGATTTGGGAGAATGGTGCTTGCTGACTTTCATGTGCCCCTATTCTCACATTCATTTTCATAATATATTTACGAAAGCAGGTACATGTTTATAGAACGCAAGTAGCACAGATGAGAATCTGATACCTGTGAGTACTAACGTAATATATTTTTGAGAAAGTTGTAAAAGACATTTAGAACCCAGACACTTAGAAACATTGTTTGGGTAACAATAGTGTGTTCTCCAGAGGCAGAAAGCTCCACCATTTATTGACTGTTTCACATGGAAAGTTACTTAACCTCTGTGTTTGTGAATTTCCTCATTAATAAATCAAAGGCTAATGGAGTTGATATAAAGAGTAAGTTTTTTTATTCAAGCAGAGCATTCACTACATTGCTCAATAAATTTAGCTCTTGTTAGTACTATTACACAAATACATGAAAGACAAAGTCCAATTTCTCTAGTAGATAAATTGTTCACATCACCATTCTCAACATCATTTAGTTTAGCTGTTTGTTTGTGTTTTTTTTTCCTGTACACATGTCCAGTACTAGATATGTACCTGCATATCCAGAGTGCCAGTTGGTTTTCTGGAAAGATTCTAAGCATTGGCATACTCCTCTCTTTCTCTCTGGCTCTTACACAGTTGAGAAGTGCAATCAGAAAGTGTTCCTAATGCTAATGTTCACACTGCCTAAGGATAAAGAGACACAAAGTTCAATCAGATTCTCATTAACAAAGTGATATCATTTGGAATGAGTACATATCTGCCATTTTAAAGCCTGCCCAATAACTGTTGGCTGAGGATTCACCTGAGCCCTGAGGAATGTGATAATTCCTAAGTCCACGGAGGGCACACACCCAGAGAAAGTGCATAACGACAACAACGACCTTTATTTTGGTGTGGATGTGCCAAAAGAAGGTTAAATATACAGCGTGTACAGTTATCTCTGTTTGAAAGCCTGGTTTCCAAGATCATATTAAGAGTATGTTTTCCCTAAGAACACAATTCTGTGTAGTGAAAATAGAGAACTTTATACAATGTACAGCTTTTGCCTAAAATATAAGAGAAAGGAGGAAAGGCTTTGCTACAGAAGAGGCCACTTACTGTTTGTTAAACGTAACTTTTAAAAGTGATTCCTAGATAAATTTATATCATGAACACAAATAGGTGTCACTTACTTTATAGAACCTATTTTACTGTCACTGGAGCCACCTGCTTGTGAAAGAAATAAAGTGAGAATTCAGGGGACAGCTGAGCCACAAAGACAAAGGGTGGCCGTTTTGTTAAAGTTACCACCAAGAAACTGATGGGAAAGGAGAGCTATATTCAAACGAGTCACTAATAATGAGAAATAACTTACATAATCATTCTACACAGAAGACAAAGCAGAACATTGATTTCTATATACTTAGAGAAACAAGTGATACAGGAAACCATGTTTCCTTATCTATAATAGTTGTAAAAATTTAAGAAAATAGGCAAATTTTCTTTGCAAAGCTCCCAGAAAAGAAAAATGGCAGTGCTAGGGTGGCCCTTGTACTTCTCAGGCCTTTCCTCGACTCACTAATCTATCCATAAACTTGTTCGATTCATTAAAGTTTCCTTGAGAATAAAATGATAGCTTAAATCGGAATAAAAATAGAAAACAGTTCAACAAAGACTTTAAGATAATATATATTTCTAGATCCAGACATTTTCAGCTTATTTCAAATGATTCAACTTCTGTGAATGTTCATTTTTTTTTCTAAAACATCACAAACTCCTAGCATCTTAATATCTGTTACATCAAACTAAATATTTAAAACATTAAAGTCACTCTTTTTCCCACAAAAACTACCCTTTCTCTTTCTTTTTTTTTTTTTTAATATTAAATATTGGCATCCTTTCAGTTTTCCAAATTAAAGACAAAGAGTGCTCTACAACCAATTTCTTTATTTTTCACATGTTAGTTACCTAATGTTACTAATTATCTTAAAGAATGTGTCCCGTCATCTTTCAGACTCATGTCCTTGTCAAGCCTATCTTAACTTCCAATTCCTGATCTTAACTCATTTCCTTGCCACCATTCCTCTCTGTTGTCCATCATCTCCACACTGGTACCAGAGCTGTCTCCAAATAAATGAATCATTTACTGCATTGCTCAATCATAGAATTCTATGACCCCACCCTTTTTCTCTATCTCCCATAATTACTGAGGCTTAAAGACTTTGTCCATATATGCTCTGCCCAATATGGTAGCCACTAGTCCCATGTCCTTAAATTTAAATTAATTAAGCCTGCAGAAAGTTCTATTGGATAGAATGCCTATATAGAAATTGTTCTGGTCATAGAGAAATTCTACTTCCTGAACAGTTCAATAAATCCACTCATGCATATGTTACATCCTTTATTTGGCCTGCCCTTTTTCATAGAATATTTTTTTCTGATCCTCATGATATAATTTCAATGTGACCACATGAGTGAAGCCATACCTGACAACCTTGATGGAATTTATTCTAGTATTCCTAGGCTCCCACAGCACATCGTACATACCTCTGATAAAATTTACTATACTGCACTTTAACTTTCTTCTTACCCAACTAGCCCTTCCACAAAACTATAAAATACTTGGACATACCTTTTTTAATCTTTGTATATACTGCTTTTAGCTCAGTGCAAAGCACACAGCAAATATTTTAAAATATTGAATGTTGATTGGATTCTGTGCGTACACCTTTGGTGATTAATCTGCTTGAAAAGAATCAGTAGTCTTGTCTCAAGAAAAGACTTAGGACCCTGGGCCTAGTCTTTTTTCATTATCACTCATAAGAACTCTCAGTCTATTAGCCTCAATCTTCAACTTTTCACCTTCACATCACAATATGCTTATCGGTAGAAGTACTGATGCCAAACAGAAGTAGCATTGCAATTCAAAGCACCCATTGGGTCTAATCTGGGACTGAAACTGGTGCCTTTTATAGTTCTTAATACATATATTTTTGTTCTGTTGATGAATTCCCCCAGTATTCCTGGAGAACACTGATAATTCTCTAAGTAGATTCAATTACCTTTAAAGAAATCATGCTTAATCACTTTGAGATGATCTGAGCTTTGCTCAAACTACAATTCAGTGAGCTGACCTAGAGCTAATCATCTTTCAGCACTTCATTTATCAAAGAGACAAGCATAACAATGGGTGGATTCCAACACACAGTCTTTTAGAATAATCTATATTAATTAATTCCTATTAAGGAGATTTAAACAGTACTTGCAATAGACAGTGAGCTTTATGAAGACAAACACATTCATATTCTTGGAAAAAACAGTCCTCATTCTTGGTGTGCTATCTACATTGAGACATCACCAGAACTAGTGAAGGGCATAACTGAAAAGTGCTAAAATGTCTATCTAGGATATTTAATTCATTCTCTGTATAGAATGAAGCTCATTCATTTGTGCAAAGCTCTTACCTGTTGATAATTCTATATTCTGCTAATTTTAATATTTTTCTGAAGAAGCAAAAATAGATTACTGCTAAATGCAACTATATGGATTTATATGTCCTTTTGTACATCTTTACAATTTCTCAGGTGAAGAGATTATAAGTATTGTAGGGTAAAGGAGAATCATTCAGGCATTATGTATTATAGACCTATTTTTGTTTATTTATACTCATAACTACCTCTATCTTCTGGGATTACTAAAACTATCTCTCATTTCTACTGGGACCTAATCCTCCTCATATTTTACCTCTATAGAGTGCTTAGGAACGGCCACATTGTTATGTCATCTTGCTTTCCAGCCCAGAGTTGATAGTTCCAGAAACAAGTCCAAATTGGGCCAATCACAGTACTGTGACTCCCTAAATAAATTTAATTGGTCAGAGGCGAGTATTCCACCTACCTTTCTGAATCTAGAGCCAAATATCTATCCCCATATCCATCCAGGGATATTTAGACTTCCAATATTTTCCAAAAACAATTCAGGTAAATTTCCCACAGGGTGCTAAAGATTAAGGGAACAAAATGGGAGCTATCAGAAATCAAGTTTTCTACCACAAGGAAAATATGCAGTCTGTAGTGTGATAGAATGAAGCTGACATCCTGAGAGAAGCTGAGAGCAAAACCAGACTGATTCCTGACAGTGCCTGAATCCCTAGGGTTGGACCTTAGCACACTTCTTCTCTCAGCTTGGTCATTCAAGGCTTCCCTCCATTCTGGGAGCCAGTAAATCTTTCTCATTGTTTGACTGATTCAGGCTGCATTTCTGACGGTTACAACCAAAATAATTCTCATATTCATTAATAGTGCACACTAAAATGCACAAAAAGCCAGTAATATTTCACACTCCCCCCCCTAAAAAAAATTCAATGAAAGTGAAAGATGTTTATTATGGGAACAAGATATTCAATACTATATGATTGAAAATGTAATCCTTTTATATATTCCATGGTTATTTTTGGCATCAAGAAAAGTATTCAGGGAGAATGCCTCCAGCAATCCCAAGTCTCTAGAGTAGTATGGACAATGTCCAAAAAGCAATTATTTGGAAGTATACTCATCTACTGTTTTATTTGAGGCCCTCATAGACACATATACAGCTCCCTCATCACAAATTACAAAACCTATGAATTAGCACGGAAAGAAAGGAAGAAAGAAAGGAAAGACAGAAGGAGGAAAGGAAGGAAGGGATGGATTTTAGTATTTTAATTAAAATGTTGACAAATTTATATATATTGACATTCAAAATGTTACTCTCATACACTGTTTCTAAGAGTACAAGTTGATATTATATAAATTGATATGATTTTCTGTAGAACAATGAACAATACATGTTTAACACCTTAAGATTTGACAGTATCTTTCATCTTATTTTTCTCCCTCCTAGAATTCATCTTCATAAAAAATGATGCATATATAGAATATTTTTCTAAAAAGATGTCAGCCATCTTTTTTCTTTATAACTGAAAAACTGAAATGTGTTTATCTAGAGAGAGGGAATGAATTAAATAAGTGTGATATATTTATATGCTGGAACTATATGCAATTAATAAAAATGATGACAAAAGTTTTCATGGTTGACTGAATGAAAAATTGTATTACAAGATAGGATAACATATTTCTGTTGTCTCAAAGAAAACATTTTCAAATTAATACATATGCAAATAAATATATACACATTACTTTTGGAATCAGATATAAGTATTAGATGCTATTTTTTAAAGTTAAAATTAAAAAAATAAAATTCATGTAATGTGTTGTAATTAAATTGGGTGTGGATATACCTTGGAAACTCCAAAAATAAAGCATTCTTTCTATCTCTGGGTAGTCATCCTAATGGCTCTTTCTTTCTGGAGGTCTTTTTTAAATAAATAGGGTAGCAGGTAATGTAGTGTATGCAAAACGGCAAAGGGCTCAGCTCCAGATGCCTGGGTTTTAGCTCGGGTTTTGCCATTTAATGGTTAAATGACTGGAAAATTGTTGATCTTGACTTCTCTTGTTTTATTTTTTATCTATAAGAAAAGAATACCAATGCCTCTTTCCCCTCCATCTCTATGTGTTTCTGCAATGTTCAAATATCTGCATAAATGTAGATATATTTTTTAGCTATAGAGCATTAATATAAGCTTATGTTATAAATAATTGTTAAAAAAAACAAGGAGGAAATTGGAAAACCAAAGTAACAAAATCCAGCAAAAGGAAAAGGAAATCAAAATAAATCAATAAATATAAAGTTTTATGCTACACTTTCTAATCCTTCTCTAGTTCCCTCTGAAGTGAAAGTATAAGAATATGTAATATTAAATTCCACCTCTTTTCTCAAACATCTCTGTAGAACTGGGTAGAAGTGAGCTCTGACTGTACACAGTACAGCTACTGGTTTCAACCTCCTGTCATAAGTAAAGCATGTGCAATTCATAAGCCACTAAAACTGCTACAGAAAAATATCCTTTTGATTGTCTTTTAATCACACAGCATAATAGAATAATAACACTTTCAATGAAATGCCTATGATGTTCCAGGGGCTGTGCTGAGGACTCTGTGTGTATTCTCTCAGTTAAGCCTCACAACAATATAATTAGTAGGCATTATTAAGTAGCCAAGTCAAGGACACATAGCTGTTCAGAGGCAGTGTGGAGATTAAAGACCATGTACTTAACTATTGCATTAAAATGCCTTCTGTCACGTGATGTGGACGGATGTTGGGATGGAAAAGATATAGGTTCTGACTCTAAGAATACTTACATTTAGCAGTGGTGATAAGGCATGCATATATTTCTAAATGAAATCAAATTGAGATATTTTCCACATTGATTTCCCTCCATGAGGAGTTGGCATTGTATCTGTCTTGAACCTAAGCTTCTTAACCAGTTATTCGAGCAGAGAAAATGGTATGTGTAAAGATATAACATGAAAACACAAACATATATTTTCATAATATTTACATGTGAAATATGCATATTATATATTACAGAATATATGGAATACTCTACGTATATGATAAATACAACATACTCCTTTGAGGGCAGAATGTGACTAATTAAAATTTATAAAACTTTACATAATAAGCACTCAGAAATAGTTATTTAATAAGCGCTAACAGCTGTATTTTTGAGAATATTTGTTTCAAGGTTTGTACAGGATGAATTTGGGCATGGGGTGGGAGTAGCAAAAAAAGCGTTACTAGAATGGTAGAAAAGTATAGTCCAGCAGCAGAAATTAGGGCAGTAAGAATGAAAAGAAAAGAACAAATATTATAGGAGACAACACAAAGAAAATCAGCCAGTCTTGTTGAATCTGTGTTGAGAATAAGTTCAAAGATATCTTTTAAAGTGTCGGCCTGAATTTCTGGGGAAAACACTATTGATAATAAAGTGAAGAGAAAGATTTATTTGGTAGCAAAATCTTTCAGACATGTTTCATGTTTAAGTTTGAGGGGTCGTAGGAGACTTTTTATGACTGAGTTAGAGCTAAAAATATAAATTTGGGAGTAATCTGAAAGAAGAGAGGTGAAGCCTTGTTGGGAGCAAGTAAGATAACCAAGGAAAAGAATTATAGGAAAAGAAACAAAGCTGAAGGAGCAAGAATCTTCAGGAACATCCACAAAAAGTATGGGTGGCAGAATAAGTCGAAATAGGAGGAAGGATAGAAAGAATCACAAGAATCTATTCTTTTTCCACTATACCATATTCATTGTTTCTGAAAATTTAAATAGCATCTATACCACTGGTACATTTGTCTTTCTACATGTCTATGCATCATTCTTTAGAGCCCAGCAAGATGTGAATGTAGTACAAAGTGCACAACTAAATGTCTGTTTTCCAGTTTTCATCCATTTAAGTGTAACACATTTCCTAGTTAAGCCATTCATCACTATTTGCTAACATTCATAGACAGTGCATTTTCTTACATGCATTTACTTCATAAAACACAAGAAATTAAATTATGTTTAAACAGGGTGGTGTCTAGCATAATTGGAAGAGAAAGAAAGGGTTCTTGACACTATTATCCCTAAGTTTATGTCCTAATTCTGGTTTTTCAGCAAATGGTTTACTTTGAAGTGTCCGATTGATGAAGGCAATTAAAAAGTAAAGTTCTTTGTGAAGGCAACAAAGACCTTCTCTTCAGAAACTAAGAAGCTGAGTTTTAAGTCACTGATTTGTTTCAGACACAGCTGTATTTTGTTACAGTATAATATTTACGGCATCACTGGTGAAATACGGCTTGTAATAAGGGCAAAACTGATTGCTGGAGACATCGGTCTCCTTAAGATAGAAAAGGTTAACAATTCCTTCTCCACCACCTATTGGTTACACTGTTTATTCAAGGATAGACGTTTTTTGGCATTTGTAAAGAAACAATCGATTCCATAAAATATTATTAGAAGTTCACAGAGATAGTGAAGATTTTCTGGTCAGGATGAGATAAAGACTGTCTAAGATGGGGAAAACCAAAGATCGCCCACCATTCATCACATGCAAGGTAACTACCTTCCTCTAAGTTCACTCAAGCAGAAAATGAATAGCTGCCAATGTTGATTGCAGAAATAGAAAATTCTGCTTCCAGGATTGAAAGTCTCTTTTTCATTTTTAAAAGTTAAAACAATATGCTATATAATTCTGCTGAAATAGCAATAGGGCCAGACTTGATAAGATCACAGTCATTACTGATTAGTTGCTTCTTGATGTGTTTAGAGAATTTAACAATGATATAACTAACAGATGCTCAAAAGTAGCCTCAAATCCAACAAAGGCAGACATTCTGTTTTCAAATCTTGGTGAATTATTTTGGTTTCAATGCATAGTATTAAGAATGGAATTTCATGAAGACAACAATTTTTAGATCTTGACTATTTGAAGTATCACAAACTGTATTAATTTTTCATTCTATCACTGGAAAGTTTCAAACTATATTTTGCCCCCACTGAACCAAAGCACCTCTCAAAACAGACCTACTGCAAAAGATCAACTTTTGTGCATTATCTCTGAGTTATCAATAGGTGCAATAAAAAATACAGCTAATGGTTCAAATTAATTTATGTCATTAAAGCTGACACAACTAGTATGAAGATCTCAAGTAGATAAAATGTATGCTTTACGCGATTGATAGTTGAAGAAACATTCAAGGATGCAGCCCTGTCCTTCATTGGGATCCTCTGCCTGTAAGAAAAAAAGGCTATGAAAGGGGAGATGCAAAAGAAGCAATGAACTAAGGAATAATCTTGGGAAAAGAAGGGTAGTACACTGTTACAAAATAATGAGGACGTTTACTTTGTGATTGCTTATTGATGCTGGAGACATTTGCAAAATTATTTTGATTGACATGATTATGCTGTGGAAGAAAAAAATTCTTCAATGTTTAAGACATTATGAAAAACATGTCCTGATTATTTTACAGCCAAATATTCTAAATGTTTACAAAGAAAAAAAAAACAAACTGTTTTCATGATCATTATAATTTGATAGATGAGATAACATGCAGGATTTGTGACTTGATTGTGAAGATTCTGTATCAAATTCAGCAATAAATAACCCGTGGGTTTGGCTACAATCAAGTTGAATGTTTTTGGCTTTTCTAATATGAAGCAATAAGAATCACAGGGTGCAAAACTGAGTATGATCAAGAGTTTATGCTTTTTCTTTTATCAGGTTAGATAGAGCTGCTAGTACTGATGAGGTGATAACGAAAGAGGAAAAAAAGCCTTTTTGTTAAGATGAAATCTATCAGCGATTTGTTACAGAAATATTTACAATAAGGAAATGTAAGCAGGTAAATGTACCCTAAATATATCTTAAAGAATTGCTCAAAAAAGACTCAAATGGATAAAAGAATGTCCCAAAGTATCCTCAGTGAGACTTGTCGAACATTATCCGAAGAACTCTAACTCAGATTTGTGATATTTTTCTTTTGTTTATTTGCTGCAATAAGACAAATTTTTGAGAATTCTACATAATTCACTGTATTTTTTAAATACAACAATGTGAGATTATTTCCTGGGCTTTCAAAACTTAAAATTATATACACCATTTTTTGAAGATAGTGCTTCATTGAATAGTGGCCTACTTTAACATAAAAATTGACTTAATATTTGATTACAGATGGCATGTGTTATAGTGTCTATAATTTTGGACATTAGGTTATT
>NW_011888872.1:8755921-8768045 GCF_000151845.1 Pteropus vampyrus | reverse complement strand
TTGAATAGTGGCCTACTTTAACATAAAAATTGACTTAATATTTGATTACAGATGGCATGTGTTATAGTGTCTATAATTTTGGACATTAGGTTATTGGTTAGAAATGTAATTCCTATTGTAATAGCATTTCTGGGGAAGGATTATATTTGACATGTCTCATTTCAATTTATACACCTCTTCTAGAAACATCATTTGTCATAATCTATCGTAACTGCCAGGACTGTCTGTAGTACTTCAGTGGTACTTTACAGCTAATGTCACCACCACCCACTGCCCATCTGCATAATGAATTTAACTTTAAAAAGAATATTTTCATCTATTGTATTATTTCATCTTTACAATGGCCCTTTAATTTGGAGGAGGAACAAGGATTATGAACTAAATTCCACTATAAGGAAAATGAGGTAACAATAAATTAGTGGCAAAATCTGAACTAGAATTCAATTAGATTTGACATATCTCATTTCAATTATTACACCTGTTCAAATCATTTGGCTACAAACTAATACATGCTTCTCCCAAGAGTAGCCTGGTGTTTCCAGGGACTCAATTCGATGTATATACTCAAGACATGGGTTAAAAATGTTAAAAATGTCAGGATGACTATGACTGCATATGTCCCTGAAATGAGGCACATCTTTACTCTTTTTTCTTCAGATGAGCCCTTAACAGCAAAGGCAGAATGAAGAGAGTTTTGTCAGGAAAACTACATTTCCTTATAGACCCAGACCAGTTCCTTCTTGGTGAAAAGTGCTTCTCTGGTCAGCAAAGAGTTATAGTACCTGAAATAGTCAATAAATTTTTGATTTATCTGCCTGGACAGTGGTATGTTATAGATTATTCATTATAATGTCTAGACACTAGGCTCTCCCTTGGTTAGTGTCAGGCACATAGAAGTTGTTTGGTAAAATTTGGTAAATGAGGGAAGAAAGAAATGAGTGACATTTGGAACTTCCTCATGCAAATCACTCTACTGATTCAGTCTATGATGCACAAGAGTTTAGGATGAAGAAAAATGTTTGAAGTCAGTGTAATAAAACATTACCTTGAAAATGAGTAAAAGTTTAAATTTGGCCAATTGATTTGAAAATTATCAGTTATTAATCTGTGTTAAAGAGATCAACTTTTAAATATAACTCAGTAACAAACTGAGTAACTTGACCTAAGTTGTACCCAAACTGCTCTTCATTCATTCAAACTGATTTCTATGTTTTGGTTTCATGAAACTCATCTATCAATCAGGGCAGTAAGCTACATAAGAACTAGGCAGTGTTTTATATATATTAAGAAGAAAACATTATTATTTGCACTTGTATCAAGTAAAATTGTTTTCTTTGATAAGCTAACTCAAATGAAAAAAATGAATTTGTTGTTGAAGTTCTTCATAAACCTTATATAAAGTTCACAATCTTCTAAATGTAAAACTCTGCTTATAAACATTGTCAGGGTAAAATTTCATCTTAAAACAGAGTGATTGCTTCTATTTCCTATGATGTTTACACAGCAACTTCTGCAGAATTACTCTGCGAAAGAAATAGAAAAAAAATCAATAGTAACAATGCACTATGAAATAACCTTTGTCGCAGGAACGGAACCAGAAGATTAAGATAAGACCATAAAGTATGAAGTAATGAAAAGAGTACCAATCTCAACCCTATAAGAAGCACTGAAGATGATTTCATATATTTTTCATATACAAATCATTTCCAAGTAATAATTACTACTATTCTGCTTAACCTTGTGATACTTGCAAGGCATTATTTGGGAAAAATACACTTTAGAGCATTATTATAAATTTCATATTTTCCACATAAATTCCTTTTTAATGGTCTTATTTTAAATTAAATTTTTAAAATTAGAAGTACACACACATATGCATTAATCTCTTTCCTTTCTTAAAAAAACACCAACCTGTTAATTACACTAGTAATCTTAGCTTTTACTATTTGTAGGCAACATCCTTCTTTATTATTTTTGTTCTTTTTTTTTTCCTTCCCAAAGTTTCTGGAGATATAGTCATAAAAATGAAATATACCTCTGCCAATTTTTATCTTAAATATTGAGTTAAAATTAGACATTTTTATTTCAAATACTGAGCAAAAAATAACTTCATATATATTCATACGAACTTCTCTAACAGTCATTTTGAGCAATCAGGTCCAGTCAAGAGTAGAATCAAAAAACCTTCCTTCCAACAAATCACCCATGAGTAACAACTGAGTCCCCCCATTCAAAACAAGTGGCCTCCATAACTGGCAAAAACTCAAGGGGAGAAACAGGCTGACTTGATAATCTGGTCATCTGGGCTCTGTTTGCTTTTGCTCACATGTTTTAATTTTTGAGTCCTGTTGGCCAACTTCTGCCTCAGTGTCACAATCCACTTTAACATTTAGCTAAAGAAGTATGTTCTGTATAGTTGTATATGTTCTTCTGCAGTTGAGAACTAACGCTTGCTTTTCGCTTTTGTTGGTAAACATGCCCTCAAAATTCTTTCCTCTGTTCAAAACCTTAGTAAAATATAAATTAGTCATTATTCTGAATCTAAAAAAATGCAGTAAGTGTTTACTTTCTCTTGATGTGCGCCAACCATAAGCAAATGTTTTGGTCTGTTCTTGATGTTATTAATTTCGAAACGTTCATTACTAATACTGCACAAATATAAGACAACATGAATTTTCAGTGCAAACCAAGTTCATAAGCAAGATGGCAATATGGAGACAACATTTACATTTGAACTTATTGCAACTATCACTCTGAACCAAATTCATAAACCTTGAAGGAAAAATTATTCGTGCTTTTTGAAAGAAAATCCTCTTATCCAATCTTGTGGATTTTCTTATCCCCTACTAAGACATAGTGATTTATATTTCTATTTTGAATTTCATGACAGACTAATTTCACATTGTCTAGTAATTTTTGATTTACACTTATTAAAACTAGTTCTATTTTGAATAATATTGTCATATCGCCTAATTATATTAACATTTATTGCAATTACATAATAAATTAGACATATTTAAACAAATTCTACTTATGAATTCAAATAAGAGCCACTTGGCACAATGACAAAAAAAAAAATACTGTTTCAGTACAAGAGTGGCAAAACATACTCTACTCTCCATATTAAAATGATTTAGCTTGATTGACAGAACTTGGAGGAATTCATTCTATGGTTAGGATATTTTCTCTTTTGCATAAGATTAAAGAAATTTGGAATGGAATCTACTGTTGATAAGAAGACAGAAAAGGCCAGAAAAAAAAATGAGGTCATTATTTCTCAATAGAGTTATTTAAAGTGACACTATAATCTTTAACAGCTATTTTTAATGGGCATTTATTGTGCATATACTATAAAACAAGCACTGAACTGACATATCAGATTATCAAATGGTACCTATCTTGTTGCCTTTGCTTTGGCAGCTTGAGCATAACCATGAGGATCAAAAAGAAATAAACACTCCATATTCTAAAAATACTATGGAGTCAGACCTCCTGGCTAGGCTTTGATCAACGGCAGCCCCTAACACCTCTCCTCCCTGCCCCAATATATTTTCTAACCTATATGAGTTGATTTGAGAGTTCGGAAAGGAGACAAAGTATTCTTAACGAGGAATACATAGGTTTTATTCTCTATATTCATCAATCATAGCACTTGCATTTCACTGCCAAGTTTGTGCACTTAACTGTAATAGGAGTGAAGCAGAACCAGCTGAAGAACTTGACACTGACTTTTATACAGGGTCTCTGTGGCTTAGGGCTATACATGAAAAGAGAGAGATGCCTGCTTCTCACCTAGATGGTTCTGGAGGCAGGAGGCTTGCTGGAGCAGTCTGTGCTAGTGGTAAGAGAATGTAAGAAATAAAGGAGAAAGGGCTCCTCTGGTTCTTCTTATCTCCCTGATGGTGATGAAGAAGACTTCAGTGGCTAATGGGGCTTCATGTGGAGGAACATGAAGTAGAAGATGGGAACAGTATGGTGTGGTCCAATAATGGTCAAATGAGGAGACCTTCATGGGGAAGTGAGGGTCAAAAGCTATGTATAAAAAGTACGAGAAGTAACAGCATAGAGTGTTTAAGCATATTGAAATCAAACATATCTGGGTTCGAGCCTCAGTTTCTTCCTCTGTAAAATGAGAATAATGATCTCCATCTACCTCATGGGGCTTTTGTGGAGAATAAATTGGACAATGCTTTTAGAAGTTATTTTAAATGACTGCTTAATGCTTTTAGAAGTTATTTTAAATGACTGCTTAATGCAAACAACATTATTATTACTTAATATATATTACATCTACCTTCGTACTTTGCCCACATTATATTACCATATTACATGCATTCTTAGGTCAGCTAGAGTCTTGAAAAACTTTGTGTCTTGCGTACTCCCTAGAGGTGCTATAGTGGACATATTCCAAATATGACCTGAAATAAATCTTGTCTTTGTACAATCCTATCCCCTTTGAGTGTGAGTGGAACCTGTGAATAAGATGATATATCATACCCATGGTGTGTGTGTGTGTGTGTGTGTGTGCGCGCACGCGCACGCGCACATATAAACTGGGTGGGTTTGATCTAAGTACCTGAGCTCTTTAAAAATAGAGAATTTTTTCCAGATGGTAGCAAAAGTAAAAGTCAGAAAGGTGCAATGCATGAGAAGGTCTCAGTGCACCTTTGCTGCTTTCAAAATGAAGGTGGCCACAGGAGATATAATGTGGATGAACTCTAGAAAGAAAGAGCAGCCCCTCTGTGTATAGCCAATAAGGACACAGGGACTTCAGAACTACAGACTCAAGAAACTGTATTCTATCAACGACCTGAATGAATTTGTAAAAGAGTTTTGTCCCAGAGGCTCTGGTTAAGAGCCCAGGTCAGCTGATGGTTTGAATTTAGCCTGGTGAGTCCCTGAGCAGAGAACTCACATAAGCCTACATGCATTTCTGACCTACTAAACTGTGAGATAATAAAGGAGTATCATTTTAAGCCGCTAAATTTGTGCTAACCTATTATTGAGCAATAGAAAACGAACAGATTTTGTTACCAGAAGTGGGGTGCTACCCTAAAAAATATTTAAAATGTAGGAGTGTCTTTGGAATCAGGCAGAAGAAATCAGAGAAATGCAAAGCAGGAAGAAAATTTGGCATGTTGTTGCTTGCTTGTGGATGGAGGACACCATGTGCAAGGATGTCAGAGCCATCCCAAAGAGCTAAGAATACCCCTGCCCCCAGATGACAACCAGTAAGGAAAATGAGACCTTAGTCCTACCACCATAAGGAACTGAATTCTTCTAACAATCTGAAGGAGATTGGAAGCAGTTTTATCCCCAGAATCTCCAAATAAGGTCACATCATTTGGTTGACACCTTAATTTTAGCCTTGTGAGACCTGAAGCAGAGAAGCAAATTGAGCCCACCAAGACGTGACCTACAGAAATGTGAGCTAATATATGTGTGTTGTTTTAGGATGCAACTTTGTGGTAATTTATTATGTTGCAACAATGGCAAACTAATACAGTTGCTACAAATTATTTACTTAATTTAATAAATTTACTATTTACTTACTATTTATTACTATTTATTGAATATCCACAAAGGACCTGACATGTAATGTCAAGAAACATTTCACATAAAATCTGAGTTGCAAATTCTCAAGAATTTTGAATCTTGGATTGTTAGAACTTGAAAAAATTGTTGAAGACTAACTACAAAT
Source organism: Pteropus vampyrus (assembly GCF_000151845.1). Lineage (NCBI taxonomy): Eukaryota > Metazoa > Chordata > Mammalia > Chiroptera > Pteropodidae > Pteropus > Pteropus vampyrus. The sequence continues at coordinate 8,762,344 of NW_011888872.1, read as the reverse complement.
AGGATTAGTTGACAGACACATATAAGCACCCCTGGTGATGTCAAAAATATTTGTTGGTGGTAGTGAAGTTTTGTAAGAGCTACAGTCAAATGGGATAGAAGCTCAATACCATACAATTTGGTCATTAACTGCCAAGGTTTACTCACAGGCTGGTAACATGTAGATTATCTACAATGAAATGCTAGTTTTGTGGCATAAGGTGAAGTCCCAGAATACTTAAAAGAAGAGGTAGACCAGTAGTTCAGATGATTAAGAGACAAGAACATTGATGATGAACTAAAGCAAAACTGCAGAGATAATCAGATCTGCTCCCCTGCTTCTCTCTGCATGTACTATAATATCTCATCATCCACTGCCAAAAAGAACATCCCTATTTTAGTGTATCTTTAGAGAATAAAATAAAGAACACTTTCCTAGGAACTTAATTATCCTTCCTTGGAGGAAATCCTCTTTCAGCACGAAGGAGAAAAGTAAAGGCCATTGCTTCTGGTTCTGCTTCCATCCATGCCTGTTATTTTTACAACACATATTTGACATTAGAATATTTAAAAATATAGCTACTGCGCTGGCATCTGGTACTACTGGCAACCAGTACAAGATTAAGAAACAACAAGAATCGAAAATATTTTTTCCTAGGAAGGAATGGGAGTAAAAATGATCTTTTGAGTATCACTTGCTCCCGAATCATAAAAAAAAATATTGTCAAAAAATAATTTATAAATAATTGAATTTATAAGCCTTATTTATAGTTTTTATAGGATAATGGTTTTTATAGGATAATGGTTCTCAAACTTGATTGCATATTAGAATTTTCTAGGGATCTTTAATAAATGCTGATGCTTGTGTTTCACTCCTTTCAAAGATTCTGAGTTAACTGATCTGGAGTGCAGTTTAGGCATTGTGAGTATACAAGAACTCACCAGGTGATTCTCATATGTGGCTAGGTGACTCACATCTATTTATTGACTGGTCTTGACACGTCTGCCTCTGGGCCATGTCCCAGAATTACACATCAAATCCACTCTTGGAGAAAGACAATGATGAGTTCAGTTTATCTTCTCCACTAGAAAGGACTGGATTCTAGAGCTCTCCAAAATACCAAATCCATGAGTATTTGCCTTAAAATGAACATGCCATAGAATAATGCTTTAATCACAATATGCCTGTTTTTTCCCAAGTTGTTTTTTTTTTTTTTTCAATTCTTCTGATTACATTGGGGCAATGTCTTGTTTGAGTGCAAATTAAATCTTCCTTTTAATAAGATGTATTTCTGCTTTGGGGATAGATGCTACAAATTATGCCATAAAGTCTAGTGATGGCAGACAATGGCCCAAGGATGTTCATGATGGCTTGATATTAAGGCAGTTATTAAGACCAGGCATCATGAATCCTAGAAACTGGAAAATTAATAGTTATAGCTTTAAAACCAACCTTAATTGGCAAAGTAGCAAATTTAGCAATCTTTTATTTACCCTGTATACTACTTGTGGGGAATTAAAGACTCCAAGCTGGGAATATATCCAACTGAAGGTATCTTTATACTTTATCTTGGCTAAAATTTGGATAACAGTGCAACTTTGGCCTTTAAAAAAATCACAGTTCATTTAAGGTTATATCAATTGTACAGAAAGGAGTGGAAGCTTGAGTAAGGGAAACTATTAAAAAGTACATTTATTGGAGAGGGACTAAAATTAATGGAAACTTGATTTTTTTTTCCATTTTCCATTTTCTCTTACTTTTCACTCTCTTATACATATTGGTGATGAATCAGTTGAAATATTTTTATGGTTATCAGAATCTTTTAATCCTGGGGCCTAAAGAAGATTGTTTGCTGGCAGGTCTACTGATATTTAAAAAAAAAAAAAAAAAACTGGAAGGCTGAAGTCCAAGCTTACATTTTACAAAGTGCCTCTGGATAAGGTGGTTGACAAGCAGGACTTATATAAATGCAGCCCAGAAAAAAAACCTGCAGATGCTTCTTCAGCAGCTGGATCTATCCAAGACTTTTGCCATGAATTTTAAGGCAGTCGATGGTGATTTTCTTTTCTTTTCACAATTTCTTTATCCCAATGGTGACTGGTCGTTAAAAAGAATGTTGTATGCTTTCCTTCCAACACAACATAAACAGTTTATGACTCTGAGGCATTCAGATAAGAGTAGATGGAAATATTTTTTGCCAGAGGCATCTTCAAACAGAATACAAATTTTCATGTGGAGAATGTTATTAGAGGCAGAAGCAAATGAATTACTATAATGCCTGTTTTATATTTGTTGAGTATTTGCTGTGCACCTTATATTAACTCATTTAATCAATCATTCTGTGACCTTGATGCTATTATTATTTCACAAATAGGAAACTGAGACACATAGAAATTAAGGACACCTTGCTGAAAACCACACAGGTAGCAGTAGAAGAGTCAGGAATCAGGAACCTAGGCAACTTAGCCCCAAGGAGCCCACTCTCTTAGTGTACTGTGCTAGCTGTTGAGGATCTGTCTCGTGTGTGCAAAAAAAGGGGCACACTGTTCTGCTGGGAAAAGGACATTTTAGAGAAGTTTCTTGGGGGAGTTCATATCTGAGCTATACAAAAAAGTTAGATAAATATTACATAGATGAAATGGATAGAGCAAGGGGAATGGAATTCATGGCAAAGAGAACAGCATAAGTAAAAGAAACTGTTAAACAAACATTTGGTATGGCTAAAAGATAAGATCTAAACCAGGAAGATGGTATTAGGCAAAGAGGGAAGAGATCATAGCTGTCTTAGTATCATACTGAGTACTTAAACTTTATCTTACAATAAATAAATACAAATGTTTTTGACCAGGACACAGAAAAAAATACATTTTACATGAAAACTAGTACATTTATATGTATGTGTGTATGCATATATATCTATATCACACATATACATACAAATATATAAATGATTTCAAATTGAATGAAAAGTTTCAAGAAAAAATAACTAACCTTACTATGTACTTCTATTTTCTATTCTATTTTATATCTATTCCAGTTTAGTCTGTTTGCTTGTTTGTTTAGGAAACTAGTAGGACTCTCTAAATACATTTTTAGGTTCCACTAATGTGTTACAACCCGCAGTTTGAAAAACACTATTACAAGTGTTGGAAATCTATGGGAATATATGGTGATCGGCAAAAAATTTTGATCATAGGAGAAAAAGGTTAACTTTTCACTCAACTGGGTCATACTGATAGCATTCATTAGCCACTTCAAGACGATTTTGAAGTACAGACTGGGAGCAAGGAGATAATTCTTCAAGCTTAGGAAAAGAGGACAGGGAATGGAAAAACAAGTCTAGCTAGATGCCACAAAGAATAAACTCAATAACTCAGAGTCTCCATGAAAGGGAAAATTCCATATTAGAAGAATGATAAAAGGAACAGTCATAGCACCTTTTTTCTTGGACATCTTTAAAAACTCAATAAACAACCAGTTATCTTGGTAGGGTTACTGACATACCTACCTGAGGGACAGAAAATAAATGATGCCACTTTCAGACTCTATCTAGATTTATCTTTCTGGTCACTAACGATGTGAAATCCCACTTTGCTTGCCTAAGAATAAAATGTTAAATACACATGAGGTTGTTCTGAAGAGGAGCCTACAAAAATTTATTAGCAACATATGAATAGTCATGGTTTTCTCTGATCAATCCACTCTTATACAAATGCCTGGTAGTTATCAGAAGAGAACTCAGTATCTCCTCAATAATAGAAGGTGAGACTGCTCCCTCAGGCTCCTGAAATAATTCTTCTTGAGCTTATTATAGGTAAGGAAATAATGCCTTCTGAAATGTTTTAAACTTATTAAGAATTACTAATAATATTCTTGGTGTTATTGGGTTATTATATTTCCTAATTTTAAAATATTCAAGGATATTTGGACTCTTATTATTCTCTTTGTATATTTTTTAGGACTAATTTTAATTAGAAAAAAAGGCAAAAACAAAAGAGGTCACATGTAAAGAAATGAGTGAGCCTAACGAATATTCAGATGGAATCTGACAGCCAAAACTGGCCTTAGAATAAGGCAATGACCTTCAGCCCACAAAGAGCGAGTTTCAAATACTGAGCCAATGACATAATGAGTATTTTTGTGGTAGTGATTTGGCATGCAAATTATTTTAAAGTCATTAGGAGCAGTGCATACCTACATGCATAACGAGTCCATTTTTATGTTAGCATACCCCAAAGGATTTTCCTGCTGTGTGTTTTATACTGCTGCTGCTTTATGTTTTATGTGTTTGCATTAATGTTTTAATTTTCGCATACACATCCTTAGGCTATTTTATGAAGGGCATGACTTTTAAAATTTGGTCGATATATTAAATTAATGTAAAATAAGGTCATCTACCGAGTAGTCCTAAATCAATTTTCTGTGTTCCCTCTGTACACTTAAATCTTCCAATATGGTTTATTTATTATGAGCAATGCAGGAGTAAGAGCTGGGCTCTAAACTCTGACCATCTGTCAGATTAACATGCATATGCACTAAGTATCTGTCTTCAAATGATAGATCCTACCACAAGTCCTTCCTAAAAGAATATATCAATCCTCTTCCCCACTAGAATAAACAAAAACCACAACTGATTTATATCAACATTGCATATATATATATAAGATAAAGCTTTTCCCTAAATTGGCCATTACGATTAGAACTGCCTCAGAAAACCTGTCCAGTATTACACAAGTCAAAGGAATGTGACAAGGTATTGGGGGGAAAAAAAGAATACCTAAAAGAGGCAATATAAAGTTGCAATTAGGAATGAAGGTTCTAGAACCAATCTCTATCAGACTCAATTCAATCATCAGCTACTATGTGAATCTGGTCTAGTTGTTTTACCTCTTTGAAAGCCTCGGTTTTCTCAATTCAAAATAAAGACAATAAGAGTACTTACCAGAAGATTCATAGTAAAAGATGCATCTTATTCAACATGTTTACTACTACTACTACTACTACTACTAGTACTAGTACTAGTACTAGTACTACTACTACAGAGATGACTTCAGAGTTACTATTAAAAACCAGTTATGGATGTGGGTGGCATTCTAAATTATTTTAAATTCTGTATTTTAAATTCTGATTCAACCAGCCACTATACTAGTCATATTCATATTAATGTCACTACATAGCACAATGCTTAAGAACAAGGATCTGGCTTTAAATCCTAACTCTATTACTTATTAGCTGTTTCACTCATTATTTTCTTAACATCTCTATAAAATGGATAAGAATAATATTACCTCCTTTATAGTGTCATTGGGAAGATTAAATAAGTGAATATACGTCAAACTTAGTAAAAAAAATTCTGGTACTTTTAAGCACATGACAAATATTTGATATTGTGATTCTTCAATTTAGTTCAGAAGAGAAAAATGCCCCACATATTTAAAATTCCAGAAGAGCAACAGAACAAGTCTAATAGACATTAAAATAATAATATTTTAAAAATCATAATAACCATTTAAAATAATACCACAGTTAGCTTAGATGTAGCATACTACTGTCTGCCTATATTCTCACATAAGCTATCCAATATGAATTCTTTCATAAGCCTGTGCATAGGTGGGCTATAGCTGATTATCTTCATATTATACTTCATGAAACTGAAGCTCAGAAATCAGTGACTTGCCGAGTCACTTAATAATTAATAGTAGAATCAGGGCTAATATCTAGGTGTGGCTTCCTGCTGCAGTGTCCTTTCTATTATACTGTTTCTCAAAGACCAAAGCAAACTCCAAAGCAAGGCCACCCAACATCCATCTTTATTAAATCCCTCCTGAACCAAGACAACCTGAACCCACAAATCAAGAGCACAGCGCTTCCTGACTTGCTAATTCCAGAGAAATTGCAGGTAACAACTATTAAATCTATACAAATCATAGGGTCCTTACCACAGAGGTGTGTTTTAAGCTAACCAGTTCTGGTAGATCATATCCATGTGAAAAGGGGTCTGGTTTTCTTTTGCTTTTGACCTTTCACATTCCCCTTTATGCCGGTTAACTATTAATTCCTCACTTGATGACATCGATAAGTTCTTGGAAACTGTCTTTAACTGAACCAACATATAATGAAACCAACTTTACTACGGGCTAATTGATATAAATAAGAGTTAAGTTCATACGGTTATTTCTTATCACAAAAGAAGACCAAACTTCTAAATAAGGAACTAAAACACTACTAATATTAAACACTGAAATCAATATGAGCTATATGTACATTTAAGAAATAATAATAATAAAAAATAATTTTCCAAACCACTTATTCCAGTCCAGGGTCTCAGGTAGCTGGAATCTATCCGCAGATCAGGGTGAAAAGCGGGAACCAGTCCTGGACAGGATGCCATTCCTTCACAGAGCACCCTAACACACACATCCACACTCACTCAGACTGGGACAA
>NW_011888872.1:8752258-8755065 GCF_000151845.1 Pteropus vampyrus | reverse complement strand
TCTCAAATTTTGGGTTTCAGACCATTTTGCACATCTTTTTTCCTCCTAGAGAGAAGCCATCTCTCATGTCTTTTGGGAAGAAACAGCTCATGAAAGCTTTCAGACAAGGAAGTGATCAAAGAGCATTTACTGAACCCTTAGCCCACTAAGCACTGTGTTAGGTGTTTGGAACTGAGTCTCTCCTACTGTTCACTGAGAAGGAGAGGAAAGCTGTGACTTTTAGTGTCATTAAGTCTAAGAATGCTATGGACTGAATTGTGTCCCTCCCCCGTTCCAGTGCATATGTTGAAGTCCTAATCTCCAATGTGATGGTATGGTATTTACAGATGGGGCCTTTAGGAGAGAATTAGGTTTTGATGAGATCATGAGAGTGGGGTCCTCATGATGGGATTAGTGTCCTTAAAAGAGGAGACAGGAGAGTGCACTCACTCTCTCTCTCTCTTTCTGAGGCTCTCTGTCTCTGTATCTCTCTCTCTCTGCCACGTGAAGAAAGAGAATGCAGTCAACTATCAGCCAGAAAAAGAGCTCTCATCAGAAACTGACCATGTAACACCTTGATCTTGGACTTTGAGACTCAAGAACTGTGAGAAAATCAATTTTTGGTTGTTAAAGCCACCCAGTTTATGGTATTTTGTTATGGTAGCCTGAGCTAAGATAATCACTGACTTTCTTAGGCCATGAATAAAAGATTAAAATGTTTTCTTTTTTTCATCTTACATGTTAAAAAAAAAAAAAAAAACTTTGACATGTCTTGTTGGTCCAATATATATAGTTTCACATATGTTTCAGCTCTGGACCAAATTTTATAGACCAAATGTTTCTTTGGTCTAGAAAATTTAAAAAATTTACAAGTAAACAACCTATTAAGGCAATTTAGAAAGAGTTCCAACAGCTCAGCATTTTAGACCAGGGTTTTTTTAACCTCTTCACTATTGACATTTTAATCCAGACAATTCTTTTTTTTATGGGGCCTGTCTTGTGAATTTTAGGTTGTTAAGCAGCATGCCTGGCTTCTATGCTTTATATTTTAGTAGCACCCCCCAACCCAACTGTGACAAGCAAAAATATCTCCAGGCATTGCCAAATATCCCCTGGGGGTAAAATCAGCCCTGATTGAAAACCCCTGTCTACTCCAAAACTTCACTGAACACGTATGTTACATAGATATCCTATAAGCATGACATATATAGGTCTTAAAAATATAATGAGCATAAACTTAAGATAATGTTTTCTGACTTGATAATACTAGAGAAATTACAGGTAACAAGTATTAAATCTGTACAAACTGTAGGGTCATTACCACAGAGGGCCTTTTAAGCTATCCAGTTCTGGTAGATCATATTCATGTAAAAAGGATCTGGTTCTCTCTCAGACACACACACACACACACAAACACACACACACACACGAACTGATAAGTACCTTTTATGGGGGGGGGGGGAAGAAATTAAATGAAGTATCACAGTTCAGAGAAAGAGAATATAAGCCTTGAGAGAAAGACATTGATTCGAGATCTGGGCCTACCTTAGATTTTAGAGAAAACTCATATCTTCTCCAAGCTTCAGCTTTTTCATTTGTAAAATTTGAGGGCTGGCTAGAAGGTACATATATTTCAAACAATTTAGACAATCTCTGATCCTTAAACATCTTCAATCCTCAATGTATTTCAAATGAGTGAAATGGAGAGACATTTTGATTTTAAAGTTCTGAGAAAAATTAAATGAGCTAAATTACATTCTAATACCAACTATATGGGCTGTAATTCTGAGAACAATTTGGCCAGCTAGCCTGAGTATCTCTGGTGATGCCAAGAACAGATTGGCTGGATGGCACTGCATAAAAAAAATCTCTTCAACACAGCCTGCTCAATCTGGCCTATCTGATGTTCTGCCTGGGATAACTTTAAATTTGAGAAGGCTTAGAATTTTTCCTTAGTTGTCTCACAGGCTGTAAAGGGGGACAGTTCGTGATAAATGCCATCTTCATTAAAAGACAATTCTTGCCAATGATTTCATGCTTTTGTTCTACAATACCGTGTATAATTTAAGACATGTCCAAAAAACAGAAGTTACACAAGGTTAGAAAAAACATTCTACTCTCTCTTTTGGGGACTTATAACACCAAAAAGGGATCGAAGGAAATTGATTAGAAGTTTATCATGAAACTTGGATTATAAATGGCCAGCTGGTACAGTAATCCTTTTTGCTAGTTCACCGGCTAGAATTAAGACAAAAGGAAAAAAAAAAAAAAGACATCTATAGGTTTCTATAGAGGTAAAAGATCTCATGTTACCTATCGCCATATCTGAGCTGTAAAAAGCTACGCCATAAAGTATTACTATAAGATTTAGCCATGATTTACATTGGTGGTTTCCACTGGAAAGAGCTTTAAGAAGCATGTTAGCTTACAGCTACAGAAAATACAGGTAACAACACTACTTGAAATAAGGCAGTAGCTCTTGGGATTATGGAAGGTCCAGAGAGAAAGTTGATTTCTCCCTGTCTGCATTACAGAGAATGTCCTCTTTGTAATGAGAAATAAGGAAGAATATTTGAGAACATTTTATATTCATAATAAAAACAAATAAAATCCTGAAAACTGTATTCCCAGGCTTCATGGTTCAAAGGAACCAACCTCACTGTTAGCCTAGCAAAAAAAAAAAAAATAATAATAATTCAGGATAACAACTGGAGAACAGTGGCTTTAGGAATTAATAGGAAACACCTCATGAAATACTTCAATAATAGCAAGCAACTCTCTCTTCATAAAAAAAGATGAAATTGTTCTATATTTCAGGACAGCTCCCA
>NW_011888872.1:8748456-8752208 GCF_000151845.1 Pteropus vampyrus | reverse complement strand
AGCTACAGAAAATACAGGTAACAACACTACTTGAAATAAGGCAGTAGCTCTTGGGATTATGGAAGGTCCAGAGAGAAAGTTGATTTCTCCCTGTCTGCATTACAGAGAATGTCCTCTTTGTAATGAGAAATAAGGAAGAATGTTTGAGAACATTTTATATTCATAATAAAAACAAATAAAATCCTGAAAACTGTATTCCCAGGCTTCATGGTTCAAAGGAACCAACCTCACTGTTAGCCTAGCAAAAAAAAAAAAATAATAATAATTCAGGATAACAACTGGAGAACAGTGGCTTTAGGAATTAATAGGAAACACCTCATGAAATACTTCAATAATAGCAAGCAACTCTCTCTTCATAAAAAAAGATGAAATTGTTCTATATTTCAGGACAGCTCCCAGGGAAAAGGCAGTAGATGTAAGTAGGTAAACACCCCTAACCTGTCTAAGCACATCAATATATTAGCCACAGAGAAACAAGATAAATAAATTCAGGGACCACTTGAATTGATTTGTTGATCAACTGTGTACATAATTACTGCTTTTGTTTCATTAATTTTAATTACCTGTTTTTCTTTTGTCCTTATGCCCTGAGGTGATTTTTTTCATAAAAAATGAGAATGATTTTATGAATATCATTTACAAACAAACAAATTAGACCCGCTGAACTTGGGAGTTCATTTCTTTCCTTTCTATCCTATAAGGTTAGCTGCTATTTTCTGAAAGTGATATTGACTCTATGGTAACATGCACAAAGGTATTAATCAGGAGGACAGGAGCTTCTGTGAATTCAGTAAGCTTATTATACAGTATCTCATTATAACATACTACCAATCTATGACCTCAATAATAGCAACCCCCACATTATAAATTACATGTTTAAATGGTTACTCCTTTTACACAATTTTACACTATACTTACTGGAGCATTCTTTATAGTTTCCAGGAGAGCTCTTAAGGAAAAAAAGTAATATGAAGAAAGAAAAATAAAAAACAGTGGGTGCTTAGGCCAGATGCAAACATACAAGCAGATCCAAACTGCCTAGTCCTTTCTCTTTCCCTTTTCTTACACTGCCGACAAGTGATCATTCTGCTTTTCACAGCATGATTCTAAAATTAAGCACTGTATCCCATTATTATTTGTGGTAATATCTTTCATCATTTTCATTTTCAAGCAATTATCATCAAAGTTCAATTTTTATATTTAATGATAATAGCCAATTGGTGAGGGCCCTTGAAGCAGAACTCCCACATCTAAATGGAGTCCCTGTATGCCTATAACCCCCTTTTTGAAGTCTTGTAAATACTGAGGGTTGATCCAGTAATTTTAATCATATGGAAGACTCTGTCTTACAGTAATTATCTTAAATAGAAAAATGTTTTCTGCTCATAGATGTTCAAAACAGCATTATTTATAATATTTGTATTTGTGTATAAACTCGTTAGGGACTTTCTTTTATATTTATGTATTTTCCAAACTTTCTTTAAGGAATATTTAGTATTTCATGATCCAAATAATTTATTTGAATAAAGCATTCTCCTTCAGGGTTTGACACAGGACCTAGAACATCGGAGACTCTTAATAAATGTTAGGTCCTCTTCCTTTCCCCTAATCTTTCCTATTTCTATGAGCTAAGTTTTGTTTATAAGACTTTTCCTTTGATCTTCGAGATCAAAAAAGATACCACTTATTGGAAAAGAATGACATTTAAAATTCTAGATTAGTGTCTGTGGGTGTCAGTAAAGATGACCGTCTCCTGTATTATGTCACTTCTCATGCTCTGGTTTCATTCCCTTCTCATATTTCTCCTTAAATTTGCCATATTCTCACATAATCCACTGCTCTCTGTGTGTTGAAATTCTCTCTCTTAAATTTCACTATCTAGTCACTGAAACCATAACTCCCAATCTGTCCAGATGAATTTGCCCATATATGGTGTACCCTGCCCTTGGACTTCTTGTTCCTTTGAGTGGCTCTCATCCTTTCAAAGTCTGCTCATTCTTTCTTCTAGCTGAATGTCACCATGTTCCATTCATTGTGGAAATTCACAACTATGAATATTATTATGGAGATACATCATAAAGATCTACACTTTTATTATATAGAACCAGTGCCCATATGAAGAAAGTTCTTCCAAATAAGAACCGCAATATTCTACATTTCATAGTTATTGGGAAAGAGAAAACTTTGGGAGTAGATCCCAGACTATTTTTATCACATTATTCATTGTGGAGTAAAATCCAATAAAAATATATATATTAATCAAAGCCCATGTGAGAGCATTAGATGCTAAAACATCTAAATGATCTCACTGTAAGTATGTTATGGCAAGGGTCATTAAAATATGGTTCTAATAATGTATAAATACCATAGAGAAAATGGCACTGAATCTAAATCTACAATTAAGTACAGGCATTATGAAGTCACATGACCAGCAATGTCCTGTGACTTAATGTTTCAACCAATTTTAAAAGATATTTATAAGCTAAGAATTTTGTGAAATATGATTTTAGATGTGAGCAGGGAGGAAAAGATATGGAATAAAGCTATCATCTATTTTTTTTCTGTTAGGACAACACTGAAAACTTGTCAGAAACATCTGCTTTTTAAATGACACAATAGAATAAAAATTGGCAACTAAGGCTTGAAAGTTAATTCAAAGGTTTATTATATTACAGTGTTCATATTTTGCAGCTGTCAATTTGTTACTGACAACTATAATAAAAATCAGAACCTGACTCTACTACTGCCAAAGAGACAGCTGTTTGTTAACGTTAGATGCTTTTAGAGATGTTGTTTTTTCAAAAAAACAACTTCTATTTCAGAAAGATGATATTTTTATTTATAGAAAAAAACTTTATTTGACAAAAAAAAGATTGAAAATTTTTTCTTGCATTTTGAAAAAAAATAATATATAAAAAAATGTGGAATTTTGTTGTTGTTCCAATATTTTTAGGAAGTGTTTTTCAACCTGGGGTAATTTTGACCCTATTTGATGATACTTAGATACTTTGTTTTAAAGGAATTGATTGGATAAATCTAGACTAAAGATGGGTTTGCGTTTACAGAATTTCCAAACCACGGTTTCCATCAGAAGTGTTCTGTTGGAGCTGCATACAGGCACTAGCCATGCTTTAAGGAAGTGCTATTTAAACAACAGATTCTAACTCTTTAGCTTAGAATTATAGCAAGTACATTTGCACTGATGTAATTATGTTGGTGTCAGCATTTATGCTGAATATGTTTCTATGTACAACATTTTATAACTGGGTCATAAAAATAAATCTTTAAAATTGGTCAGGAACTTCTTTGGGTGTAATCTTCTAAATATACACACAAGCTCTTATTTTATTATCCAACAAATGTTAAAAACCGTTATCCCAACCTTTACTCTGTCACTTTTCAAATTAAAGGTGGTTTCCAAAAACGGAAATCAAATAATATATTTAGATTATTCATTTCTCAGTAATAATTTTAATGACTCTACATAATACAAACAACTACTTTTAGGCCAGGAATAAGGACCAAGGATCTATATATTTTTGAGTATCTATTCTCTTTCAATCATTGAGAAAGGTACTTCATATTGATATTTACTTGCTTAAAAAATGTCATCTAATGCAATATTTTCAGGGAAAGTTCTATTTACCGTATGAAAAATTAAAAAAAAAGAGAGAATAAGGTTAGGGGTAAATCAAACATATATATAGGTCTTGTAGCTAATACATATATATATTGTAATATATATAAATATA
>NW_011888872.1:8699272-8748121 GCF_000151845.1 Pteropus vampyrus | reverse complement strand
ATATATATTATTCCAATAAAATTGATCTTTGGCACATAACATCACTAAGAAGAAATTTAAGAAAGACAAACTCCACTTTCAGCATGGCGATTTTCATTTCAATCAGAAAACATTTCAAAATCAAGGTCTTAAAAAACCTCTCTCTCTATTTGAATTTTCTAAAGGGCTCAGTGCCTCTGTCTCTGTGTCTCTTTTAATTAAACAAATACTTGTATAGCACTTAGAATATGTCTGACACTTGTCTTTTTATAAGTAAAAACTCATTTAATTCTCCTAATAACTCTATTATATATATATACATACTACCTATATTTTACAAACAATGGGATGGAACTAAGGCATGCAGCCTAGGTCTCACAGCTAGTAAGTGGTAGAGATAGGACTTGTATGAAGACAGGGTTATTCCAGAAGCCTTGCTCTTTAGCCCTGTGTAGGGTGCCTCTCCTCTTCATCACAACCTCATAATTATCTCAGGCCTGTCTGCGGAGTGTGACCTTGGACAAGAAAGAACATGTGTGAAAGGCTTCATGTCAAATCAAAGGAAAAGCTGCCCAAGAGTAGGAGGGATCAGCTGCTCCATCTGTGAATTCGCATTACCTAGAAATCTCTTAGAAATAGAACTCCAAAACCAGTTAGATCTGAATTAAAAGCATCTGATACCTTATTCTCATCTGTTTATGGCATATAACTTATTTATTCTCCATAAGAAGAGGAAGTGTACAATGCAATTGAAGAGCATGGACTCTGAAGCTGTATCTCCTGGGTTCTGCCTATAGGTTTGAATTGCTATTACTGTATTTCTGTTGCATTTCTTGAATGTTGAACAGAGGCGATGCTATGCTCTCTTCTTCCTGGAAACAGTGCGAGATGATATTTCCTTATCTATGTCTATGTAAGTGAGTCCATATCACTAGTTCTCACCAATAATGCACGTGTAGGAATGTGTGACATCTCCAGCCCAAAAAGCATACAAATAGGTATATCTTATCTGTACTCTCTTTCTTGAGTTGTCTAACATCTGGATGTAGAAGATCTGAATACAGTGGAGGATTCTCAATCCTTAAGGGATAGTGGAGCCACAACATGGAAGGCACCTGGGTCCTTTCATTATTACATGGGGTAAAGCTTCCACCTTTGACATTAAATTATGGTTTATTATGTTGTGAGCCAGAAATAAATATTTATTATATTAAAGCAATTGAAACTTTGAGTTTTTTCTTATAACAATTAGCTTTCATTATGCTGGCTAATATGAATGTATACCATCATGTGACCAAAATGATTTCTCTTAAACTCGAAATTACTTTGGCTTAGAATAGTTTTAATCAAACTATGCTCCTCTCCAGAAGAATTTTTACAAGCCTCGTTATCTATAGATCTTTTTTTCCTATTAATTACCCTCTCCTATCTTCCAATCACTTCAATACTTTTTGTATAATTTCAAATGTTATAAAAACTTATAGAGACATAAATATTTATAGCAGTTAAATGTTGATTTGTAAACCCGTGGAAGGCCAGTACAACCGATGAAAACATCCATAATCTAAGTAAAATATATGGAAATCATCTGTTGTAAAACCTTAACTTTTTCCTTTTTGACTGGAGTACCTGAATAAACATGACAAAAAAAATTGGCTCATGTGGTCATAACTCTCATAAAGAAATTTCTAATATCTAATACTAATACTATCCCATTCTGTAAATATTACCATACAACTAACAAGGAAATCTTTACTTTGTTACCCCTTTACCAAATTAGCAAATTAATATAAGCCCCAACATTTTAAGAAGGGCTCTTTTGATGCTTATAAATTGAGATCTAATTCTAGAGGACATGGCCTCTTAAAAAGTATTTGGAAGAAATGTTATGTTCAGGATTTCAAAGATAAATTTGTTGTGTTCTTTTAGAAGTTATGTCTCCACGGTCCTCTGTTTGTGCTGGTTCAGTCCCAAGAAGGACAGGAACAATTTGTGTATTACTCAGCCCTGGCAGATGAGTACATTCTCCTATAACCTTTTCATCTCCAAATGTCTCAGTTTAAAAACTAAAAGATTATTGATTGATTTGGCTACACTCCTTATAATCTTGACAGTAAGACACTCAATAATTTCCTTTGAAGTCAATCATGCATACTTTGCTTAAAGGCTCAAAAGACATACAGTACCTTCTTCTAAACTTTCCTTTAGCCACCAGAATTCATAGGTATATAATATTTATGTATTTTATTGAGATAATATAGTATCTCTTAATCTGCACTTTTCAATTGTGGATTAAGAAACATAATAATTGGAAAATTACAAAATGGTTCAACTCAAATTTTTAGAATACAGATTATTTCAAAAATGTATTTAAAATATATTTTTCTGCAGCTGTTTGTTTACTAAACCCACATGTTTTTTGATGAATGTTCCATGTATAAAGAAAAATCAGATGTGGCCCTTGACCTTAAAGGAAATCTGCAAAATAATGAATGAAAAGGAAAGATATTTCTAGAGGTAAGATCTACATACCTTACAACATAAAATCATAAGTAATAAAATCATAAACTCATTGACTGAGTCTGGGTTTTAAAATTAGACAACCAAGGTGATAAGCATAACACCTAAAACCCAGAGACCATAAACATTACATATTCTGAGAAATAGCTGTCATCTGGAAGTTTTGACCATATGCCCACAAACTCAAGTTGGATAAAAAGAAAAGGGCTAAAGTCTTGACACACCAAGGTCAAAATGTAGATATATTCTAATTAGCACTAAAAATAAATTTGCCACCTTCTCTACAAAGAGCTCATTTCTTATCTTAAAGGTTAGTGAAGAAAAGATTCCAAGATTAATAAAAAATTGATAACACTTTGGATATCATTGTTGACAACCAAACATGTAAAATACCTTTCTCCTAAAATATAGTGGTAAAGAAAAATTAAAGTGGAAGTGTTTTTAGCTAGCATAATTTCATATTATGTATAAAGATTAGCTCAAAAAATCACTACAGTTTTCTGATAAATGATCAATTGTGAAGCCTCCTAGAATAAATCATCCCAAAATATAAGAGATTATAACTCAACACAGTAGGAAAGGAATATAGATTTGACAAAGTATTGGAACAGCACAGAAGCTTGAAGCAAACTGTAGTGTTCCTTTTATAAATATTTGAGGGAACCGAACTCGAAGGGGAATGAAATTACTGAGTTACAGAATTAGTTTGTCAGTAGATTTTGGACAAGAATTTGGTTGAGTCTCTTCCTGAGCTCCTTCATATAGTCTGTGCATGGAAGATGCCCAGATTATATATTCTAACTGACCTTTCTAAATTTCATGAACCAAAGTGAAACAAAGTATAAATATCTTGAATGAAAGAATAATAGATTAGTAGAAAAGGTTGCTATTAAAATCAGAGTGAGTTCTAAACCAATGTCATTAACATATATATTTTTTAACTTCAGGGTACTAATTTTTAAAATGGCAACAATAAATCCTCATTCTGTCCAACTCATAAGACTATAGAGTCCAAACTATTTTAAGTTATTATTTCAGATTATTATAAGAGGTTTTGCAATTAAATACTATTTATCTTTAAAAGAGAGTAAGAATGCATTTAAACTACTAAAACATTTTACTATATACCCTTTTTTTTCTTAAAGCAGAGATGCAACTGTAATACATAAATGAAAAAAAGGATAACACTTTAAACATTTTATGTACTTTTCTCAAGGATACATATAAACTTTCTTCATGGAGATATTTTAATTTCAAAGACAATTTTGTCTAAAATATATATGGCTATTTTAAATCTCAAGTGTATAGGCAATTATCATAAAAAATATTTTGAATTTGGATCAACAGTTAAGCAGTTCCCAGTATTGACTAGGGCACTATTGATAGCAGCATAATGCCTTAAAACAAAATAAAACAACAACAAGAAACAACTATTTTCTATGAATTTAATCTCTCTTCTTTCAAACTACTCCAAGCCCTAACATTAAGCTCACTTAACAATCTTTTAAGTTTTAAAACACTTCATTTATTTATTTTAATTTTTTCATTGAAATATAAATTCACAGGAACTTGCAAAAATATACCATGGGGTCCTGTGTACCCTTCACAAATCAACTAATTTGATTAATTATTCCAATGACAATATTCTGCATAAAAGTAGTACAATATCAAAATGAGGGAACTGAGATTGGTACAATCCAGAGGCTTATTCTAATTTTACCAGTTTTACATGCAGTCACGTGTGTGTGTGTGTGTGTACAGTTCTCTGCAATTTTATCACATGTGCACATAGATGTAACTACCGCCACTTCAAGGTACAGACTACTCCATAATCATTAGGGACCTTCTTGCTACTTCTTTTTATTGCTACATGTACCCTTTTCCCTGCCCCTTCATTCCTAACCTCTGGAAAACCACTAATCACTTCTTTACCTCTATGATTCTGTTATTTCAAGAATGTTATTAAATGAAGTAATATCGTCTATAACCTTTTGAGATGGACCTCTTTCCCTCAGCATAGTTCCCTTGAGAACTATTTAAGTTACATGTATAAATAGTTTGTTCTTTTTTATTTTTGCATAGTATTCCATGATATGGATAGTTAAACAAATTGGTTTACTTTTCAAATACGCAGCCTTCTAAAAATGCAAACATTGGCCAAAATAATTTTTCTAAAGTTTAAAGAATTGATTCTTCACACACTATAAAAATCAAGATGTTTAGAAAGAGAGACCATGCTTCCATAACGTTTGAAAAACATTTTAAAATAGGATTTTACCTAAAATGGAACTTGGTTACTAAGATCTAAAAATGTCATACATCCTATTAGTGGCTCAATTTGCAGCTGCAGAAATTGTGTCTATATCCCAGAAAAAGTTATAAATATTTTATTCTTAATTTCAATACTTAATTCACTTACATACCAGACTAGATTATTCAATATAATAAGAAATCTACTATAAAGAGCTTTTTCAAAGTTGATTATTATAGTATCATTGTCTTTGAAGCATAAAATGTTTTTTTTTAAAACACTGACTATAGACTGTAATATAACTTTGCTATGATTACAATAATTATCTTTCAGATACATATTGAAACTAATTTGATTAAATAAATTAGTGAACATACATTCAAAAAATACTACACAGCAAGAATGATAATAGTACACACAGTAATGACATGAGAATATATTCTTGAGCTATTAGTAATTGACATAGATGGCTACAAAATAGTTTCCATAATATAATATTATTTATAAAACAATGCATGTATGTGGATACAGGCATAAAAACATTTGGAAGATTATATACTTATTGTGTACTAAAAATAAATATTTTAAAAGGGACATTTTAAACTATTGTTTGGAATATTACTTTTGAAATTCTTTAAAAGGGACTTAAACTAAGTCTGACAAGAAAACTATTACATAAAAGTAGTATTTTCCTTTTGCTACAGGGTCAGCATTCTTGTATAGTAATATTACTTTCTTTTTCTTATTTAGCTGTACTTAATTTAATAAATTAACATGTTTGTCTCATTTGCTCTTATAAAAAATCATTCATTTGTTGAAGTTCCTTCATATCTTCATTAACAGAATTAGTGGTTGTATAATACTGAATATACAAAGTATTTCAAAACCAAAACTACGAAAATGAAAGGCTTCAAAATCTTAGTTTCTTTAAATATATTAAATTTAGTTTTTATAAATATTTAGAAGTTGTGCCTGCTCTAATATTGCCTCACTAAAATCTTATGATTTCTTCTTCTTTCACTTACTGAACAAAGTAGCTGTATGTACAACTGCTCAGCCATTTACCATTACTTCCTGTTTTTTGTTTCACAATTTTTAGTGGAAAAAAAAAAACATAAAATGCCATAAACTATGGCATATTACTGATCAATATTACATATAGCCTTGGATAGACCTTTCCCTCTCCTGCCCTGACTGGCAACATCTAAAAATTTTTACGTCTGTACGTCTGCTGCTATTGCCATGAATAAAGCTTCTAATTTATGGTGCCACTAATATTTAATTTTCTTTTCAATTAGAAACTTATCATTTATAAAATAGGCAATAATGAAGTCAATTACTGGTATAATATTCTCTTATTATTTTGTATCCATTATCATTGTGACCACAAATGTAACTCAAGTATATATTTTCTTTAATTTGGAAAAAAAGTTAGGTAATTTCAAAGTGGTTGTAACCAACTGCTTCAAGAAAATAAATGTAGATCCTAACTTGTTGATAAAACCACCACTACTACTAATGTTAGTAGCAGCTTATATTTATGCAGTGATTACTATCTATCTGTTATGGACTCTAACTTCTTTTGTCTTAATAACAACTTCATGAGTTAAATGTCATGCTTATTAATTTAACTGGCTATGGAGGTCATATGATCAGCATATGGAGGGAACTGGACTTGGAACCGGATAGTCTGGCTCCAATTACATAGTGGTAGAATAGATATTACAAAAATTCATCCTAATGTAAACTAATTTGGGACTAATCTCCACCTGAATTTTGTGTTCCCAAGGCTACCCATTTTCACACTTGTCCATGTCGACATTAACAGCTTAGCTTAAGAGGTGCAATAGCTCACTAGTTTTCTAGCAGCTAATGGAAGAGTAGGTAGCCATCTATCTTTTATAGGCATTATCTTGATGCTTGAAGCGTTACTTCACCATATTGTGAACTTACTCTAGGGGCTAAATACTATATAGTAACTAAAAAATATGAATCTTGAATTTCTAGCTGTTCTTATACCAAAAAGGGTCTATACATTTCCTTTAAATTTTATTCAAAGTTCAAAAACTTATTTCAACTTCTTTACTCTTCTATTCTCCAACTTTAAAATAACATTAACTGCCACAATTCATATATGGACTAGCATTCTAAGGATGTCACATTTCTCTTTGAAAGAGAATATTTGGAAGTCAGAAGACTTGAATTTGAATCTCATCTCTGCTCTGTGATAGTGGATAAGTTATTTAAACTCTCTGGGTTTTACTTTACTCAATTTGGAAAATTTAACTGTGATTTCCACAGCAGTGAGCTTTTCTAAGACATTTTTATAAATATACAAGATGAATTAGCAGTTCATTTAATGATGGCTATCTAAAGAAACACCGATGGACTAGCCTGATATAGAGAGATTTGTTTGAGTGATCTGCTATTTTCCTCTCTCTGTTCATTAAAGGACAACGACTAACTTGAAAGGTTTCTACACTTACTAAAAACAACTTTAATTGACAAGTGTAAGCTATAAAACTTTACTCTGTGATTAATTTAAGGCCATCTTTGGGGAAAAAATAGTTTCATCAAGTTAATACTGGTTCTGCAGATGGAAGGGTTTACACAGAGCCATTTTCTGTGCCCATTGCAAGAGCAATTGAATAATCTGTAAAAGTCTTTTTTCACCTGAACAGTAAACCTCAAATTTATCCTGGACTAAAGTTCAGTCCATGCATAATTAAAATCTTTCTTACTTTGTATCCTATAAATATGCAGAGGATGCAAGACGAGACCCAAACACATTCCCCTGGAGAAGCTACTTGGGCCCAGCCAAAACTCATCAGATATCACTTCAAAGATCAATTCTTCATGTCCATAGAATAAAGTTTAAATGATTGTGTGTGATCCGGCTGCTCCCTGTTTTCTTGTTGCATTATGCATGATCTTTTCTCATAATATAAAAAAACTGCAGAGTTTCAATACTGATTTTGCATTTTGTACTAAACTTCAATGGCCATTTTCATTTTACAGGCTAATGGTCTTTTATTCTGCATATTTTGAATATCACATTTTAAATTTCCTATAAATAGTAGTACTCTGTTTAGATAGTAAGGAGAAATAGACTTAAAATATTTACAAGTTAATATATCATGGAAAACTGGTAATCTTACAAAAAGCTTTTTCTACTGGCATTACTTTTGATTCTTACTCCTCTCTCCCTTCTCAGCCAGGCATTTCCATAATTGCTTCTTATCTTGTACAGACTAAAAAACTAGTAATAACAGTGCCTGGGTGACTATTTTAGAGAAAAAAAAAAGAAAAGAAAAGAAATATTACCTGATAATGGAATAGTACAATGATCTAACTTTCCCTTACTATTAGGACAACTAATACTATTAATGATTCAAAATATGATATTAACACAGTTTCTATTCTGATTCTAAAGAAAGAAAAGTACAGGCAGAATATAAAATTAGAGATGCCATCTGGAGTCAATTCCTTAGATGTCAATTCTTACTGTATCTGTGTTATTGGCAGAATCACTTCCTGAAGTCACTCACATGTTCTAATTTCTGCAGCCAATAAATTGCCTTAAGATGCCTTTGTTCTATGATACTAAAACACTGTTACTTATTAGGGATCCAGAGAAGTCCTCTAACACCATCAAAAGTGATATGACAAAGAATCCATATTTATATCCTCTCAAATTTTAGTTAAGTCTGGATTATCATCTAATATGCTAGTCACATTTTGTGATTCTCTAGATCAAATAATTTTCCACGGTTTCTTCCTACAATGAACCATAATCAAGGAACTCAGATACATTTAATATTGGTACAATCAGTATGGAAGTGAGATAGTAGAATACATATAGTTATATGTACATAAACATTTCATATATACAGAAGGTGTATCTTTATTCCCTCAACTAATAAAGATTTGTTTAATATTGTTCTTTATTATCCTACTTCTCTACTTTAAGATACTTTATTAAGTGTTGTAATAAAATGTAAAGTTTTCTTACTAGGCTTTCAAAAAATTTTACTGCACTTAATAAAATTTAAAAGAGAAAAAATACTTGAGGTCAAATAGCCAATATTTGTTTTCTGAGAAGTGTAACAGTATAAATAACTTTTCACCCTATTTTGTCATCTAGGAAAGCTTTGCTGAAAGCATAGTGAACACTTGACTAAGAACCTGAAGTTCTGTCTGAGGACTCATTCTTACCTGCCCATTAACCCATCAATTGATCATGAACACTTAATCAGGTAGTTTCTTTGGGACTCAGTTATCTCATACAAAAATGAATAAGTTGGAATCAGAGAGGTCTGTAGGGGAGCTTCCAGCTCAAAAAGTTGATGAATTAGAGTCATCTTTTAATACACTTAAAATGTAATGATGTTTTTGATGTCTATATAAAAGAGACTAAAATAATTATCCAATTATTATTTTTTCACTAATCTCCAAATGTCATATTTCATCCTTGATGACTTCTTTCTAAAGATGATACCAATGATGAGCAATATCTTAATTCTCTCTTATAAGCTTTTTATTCCCCCTTGCACATTTTCTCCCAGCCAGCACAGACATGATTTGAGCTATTTCTCTATTCCAGACACAATTCACCCCTGGGATTTTCATCAATAAATAAAGAGACATGCTGCTATCACAGCTGCTCAACACCCTACCAAAACCCTCATTAGCTTGTGGACTACAACATAAAAAGTAAAGATATTTTAAATGCCTTATTGAAAGTCTGGTCACTGAACTACACTTTGCATTTTAGCATTCCTAGTTAAAGAATCTAAAACTCAACTTCGTTAAAAAAAAAATGTATCAAAGGAAATAGCACAGATTTATAGATCTTTTGTTATTTATATCCATTTTTGTAGCAAATAATAAAACTATGCAAAGTTAATCTTTCCACACATATTTGGCAACTATTTAGTAGAAAAATAAATCTTAATTGGTTATAAGTCAAAGCTCTTATCTTCTCATAGTTTTTATATCCAGCTACACTAGAACTTTCAAGACAATTTATTCTTCCTTATTCTATGGTAACTTTCCTACCCCGCTTATGCCACTATTCATCTGCTTCCTTGTGAACATGGTTTAAATAAATGCCAAGCTCACAGCTCTTCCATGGTGCACTGTCTTCACCAAATAGAAATTTAAAATATGGTAGCTTTAGGTTTCCCAAGGTTTTTATAAAAGGCTCAAAAGAATAAAGAATCTAGAAGCTGGCATATTCATTCATATAAAGTCTTAGATTGTTACAAAAAGAATGGACCACTGCAATCATTTAATCCAGACTATACATCCCATAAGATGAGGCACCCAAGGGTAAAGTGACTTGTCCAAGGCCACACAGCAAGCCAGAGGTATATGCAGGAAAGGAACACACTACTCCAGTGCTGCTCCTGCTACAGCATACATCTTCCCAAATCCTCCTTTGTATTTTCTGTCGTCAATTACCCCTTTTGAATTTTCTAAACTCTTGGATCTCCACAGCCTAACTGAAAATAATATAGTTCTTTAGAAGCAACTATGTTTTCTAAGAGCAACTTGATGATTTTTAAAATACGTATAATATATATACACATAATTTTTTAACCTGTTTATTTTGCCTCCGAGTTTTGAGCAGAACCATTATTCTAGACAACTGAAGGCACCAAAGAATCCATTTATTTTTCAGGATGCCATTAAGATGTAGAGAATTAAAAAAACAAAAACAAAAACAAAAACACTTAGCCCTTAGTATGGATCACGCTAAAATATTTGCTTCAGTGAAGTCCCAAGGTTCAAATTTTACATGGTCTCAGGTGTTTTGAAAATTCTATGTAGTTACATTGGATGATTCTTTTCTTCTAAAGAGCCTTCTAGGGCATGTGTTTGGTTGTCAGTATATATATTCAGTAAATTTTACAGCACAGGTATATCTCCAAAGACAAAAGACCTGACTTTGTCCCCAGAGTTGCAGAGGTGCACAGCAGCCAACACTCCCATTGGCTGCAGAATGGCTGCTGCATTATCAGAGCGAAGAGCTAAGAACGCCCAGAGCTGAGGACCTGATTGGATGGAACAATCACTCTTTTCTGTGCTACTCTGGAAATGGTCCGTAGAGCTTTCAATTAGCACTGTTATCTGGAAGCACCCTGTCACACAAAATTGTATTGAGAGGACAACTTTATTTCTCCTTAGTGGGATGAAATATGAAATGAAATTCCTTCTAGTCAGAAATATGTTTGGAGAGAATGACTCGAAACATTTACATACACATCACTGGCTCCAGATTTCATTACAATGACTTCAGTCTAAGGATTTCGGCAAAGACTTTTTTTTAAAAACTAGTATTTCTGAAATCTTATGTTGAAATCGGGCTTGCTTAATTTAGTCACCTCCTCCCAGAGAAATATATTCTTTTTGGAAACCAAAAAGAAAAAGTAACATCTCATTTTCTGTCTCTCTCCCTTACAAACCACCTTCTCTGACATTAACAAGTGAAAAATAAGTATATAAGAGTCTTTAAATTTTCCAGTACAAGCCGAACTCTTAATGCTATCTTAATGAAGGATTTTCTATGAATTCTTTCCAAGAGTGGCGAAAGCATACCATCACATTTTTATAATTTATGATATCACTTTGAGGTATACGAACAAGTACATTAACTAACTGAATGATAAAAGATGGTCCACTTCTCTTTTCCTAAAAAAAAGAGAGACATTTCTCCCTAAGAGATCGCACTAAATGTAATTTATTCTCTTTGTCTGGTCAATCCCATAAAACAGAAGTGGAAAATTCATCCCAATCATTAGAGTACTATAATTTTATTACTGTTTCTGGACAAATTTATCTAACATCCCTATAGGCTTCTATTATGGTTCACAATGTCTGCAATGAGAAAGTAGATGAGGGAAGAACCCATTAAGAGGCAGTTACCATACTGCTGGACTCAGCTAATGATCCCTTTATTTTTCATTTTTATTACTCTACAGTTTATAAAGGACAATCTACTCATTACCTATTGTTATAAATATTTTGATTTAGCAATGAAAATATGCATCAATAAACAATACCTATTGGAAGCTTTCTGCAATACATAACAGCCCATAAATGTATATTATATCATTTGCTGACTACTAGACTTATTTCTTTGGAATCTAGATGAACCTTTAATCTTAGCTAAAATAACTGCTTGAAAACCTAACATCGTTTCTGCTGCTTTTACTGTTTTATCTACTGCCTGGAATCATAATGTATCTGCCTCATTAATTTTTTCTACTATGAAATGCAGTCTTCTAAAGTAATAATATTCTGTCAGAAAGACTAGTCTTGACCTGAAACAAGAAAGAGAAAACTGAAATTGTGAATCTGAACTTTTCCAACAATAACATAAAGTAACAAATGATTTGGCAAGAATTGTGACAAGCCTGCAGATAGCTACATACAATTTACTGAGTGTAAATGGAGAAAGCTGAACAGACTCTCATTGGTATAACTGTCTAAAAATCTCATAGCTCTTTTTTCCCCACTAGCTAACGTTAATGTCGAAATCAACCAACATATCAAAGGTTTTGTAGCAATCAAGAAGACTATCACTTGGTTTCCTCTACCATATCTACAAGAAGTAAATATAACTCAGACACTATGAATGAATAGAATCTTGGTGCACTGAGCTATGGTTTTCAAAAACAGAACAACTTTAGAATACTAAATTTGAAATCATTCCTAAGGACTTTATGGGGACCATGAAACTTGTAATGTCTTGCCCCCATCCTCTACTCTTACTCCTTTCATCCTTGCGTTTTTCTCTTTATTTTTTCATTTTTCTTTTTATCAGTTTACACTAAATAAGAATGTGTCACTTTGAAAAATGTCTGTTCTTTTTTCCCTGGCCCTTTCTCTTCACTAGCTCTTCTCTGGTTTTAATCCTATTGCTAATGTGCAGTAATTTCTGAAACCGATAATTTAATCTCTTTTCAAGTATTGTTTCCAAGGTGTATTGTGCTGTATGAGATCAGTAAAGAGTTATTTTGCTTCCTACTCCATCCAAGGCACTGTGCTAATGCTATGCAAACAGATGAAAGTATGCCCACTGCTACGAAATAAGTTAGTATCTAACGGGGAACATAAAAAATGTAATAATCAGGAGAGAGAAAAGATGGTGGACTAGGTTGAATCAGGGTTCATCTCCTCCCAGGACCTCACTGAAATTATAACCAAATTATAAAATAATCAACATGGAGAATCACCTGAAGTCCAGCTGATCATAACACCTACATCTGATAATATAAAGAAGCCACATCGAAGCCAGTAGGAGGGGCAAAGTTGTGAAGTGTGCTGGACCTGCACCCTCAAGTGGTGGAGGATCACCCGGAGGAAGAGCGAAGCTGCAGAGGCTCTCCTGAAGGAGAGGGGGGGTCCTGGCCTCATTTGGGGGCTCTCCAGCACATGGTCCCAGCCCAGAGAAGAGGAGATTCCAATAACTCTGACTGTAGAAACTAGAGGGGATGCTGGCCGTCTGGGTGAGACAGAAGGCGATTGAGCCCCCAGACATCCCTTTGAAGGACCCGCTTAAAGGCTTTCTGACCTGCGGACAATCACCTGGAACATCGGTGATGGGTCAGAGGCTCGCATGAGATTCATTCTGAAAAAGTCTCCATTACCTGGAGTCAGAGGAAGGCTGGAAAGGCAGCCACCATTGTGCCTCAATCCGGCCCGCTACCGGGTAACCTACAGACCAGCCAGCTTGATTGTGCAGACCCCTCCCACAGAGCCATTAGGAAGCACTGGTCTGAGAGGATCAGCCCATCCTGCCTAACCCTCAGACTGCAGGGGGCAATTGTTCCTGGATGGCTGCAAAGCCCTGAAAGGAGGGATTCAGAGCCAAGTATTTGCAGTGGGGTGGCCATTGTTGTGAGCTGCTTTACTAATCCCAGCAACAGGGCCAGTGCTGTGAGCCCCATTTCAGAGATAGGGTCAGGCAGATTGCTGCTGCCTACACAAACTTGGGCAGATATTGGGAACCTGTGGGTCAGTCCCAGACAGCAGTTAGTCTTGCTGTGATCTGGGTCCTCTGTGGGAACTCACAACAGTTACCAAATTTGCAGCAAGACTGAGGCTATATTGATCTGATTGCCATTTTCTCTCTGAGACTCTGCCATACCCTACCTACAGATTGCCCCAGGTGGCCCATTGACAGTGAACTGACACAACCCTGCCTTTCCCCTCCCCTGATCACCTAATCCACACAGGCAAAAAACTTTGGCGGGCACCAGATGGGCACTGCAGGGAAATCAATGGCAGGTGGACATTTGCTGCCTGTAAGAGTTGCAACATTGTGTCCGGGGAGCACAGGAGTCTGTGAGAACACCCCTGATGGCAGCTGGTCTCACTGTGATCTGGGTCTACAGCTGGAATGCCCAGGCATAGAAGTTGCAGCAAAACTGAAGATGTTTTGGCCGAACGGACCTTGTCGCCTTGAGATCCCACTTCTCCCAAGCTGCAAAGTGCCTGCAGCCCATTGAGAAGCAGCCTGATGTACCCTGCTTCACTCTGGGGTGGAGTAGTTAGCACAGGCAATAGACCCTGGATAGCGCAATGAGCACATTTCGAAGAAAACAGTTGTGGAC
This sequence comes from Pteropus vampyrus, assembly GCF_000151845.1. Lineage (NCBI taxonomy): Eukaryota > Metazoa > Chordata > Mammalia > Chiroptera > Pteropodidae > Pteropus > Pteropus vampyrus. The sequence goes on along the minus strand of NW_011888872.1, from coordinate 8,733,751 downwards.
AGACCACTGCTGCCTAATATGAGATGCAATATCTCTTAAGGAAATTTCAGGGATCTGTATTGGCCCGATGGCCCTTAACTCCCTGAGCTCCTGCCCTATCCAGTACACAAAGTACCCACTGCACATTGAAAGGCAGCTGCCCCTGCTCTGGGGTAGTGCATTTAGCCCCAGGGTGGGCAGTAGTTGACTGCTACAAGTGGAAACTTGTACAGTGAGCCATAGAGACAGCGTGGACACGTAAACTGGCATTGCAGTGGCAGGGAGAAATTTACTCACTAGACCCAGGAGACTCCCAGGGTCCCTGTGCAACTCGACACGCATATCACTCAGAGGCTCATCCAGTTTCAGAGACTCACAAGCAACTGATAGGAAGTATCAGGCCTTGAGGAGCACTGGTCCCTCTGCTAAACCGCTATAGGTCAGGGATGGGGAATAACCAAGAGCTGCCTACAGCGTTGTCTCTTCTACTTATCTATAGATCCAGCATAGGCAATAATCAGCAGATCGCTTTGTAGTTCTCACTGGGTAGCCCTGAGCAATCAACAGCAGCGGCTGCCCTTGGCCTATGGGGGAGCCCCTCCCAAGCGACCACAAAACCAATGCATCTGGAGGCTGGCACCAGACCACAATGGAGCAACTCCTGACTAGTTCCAGTAGTGATACACACAAAGGGTGGTTGCAACAAGTACACAGTCCTGCTAGGGCAAATCCCACTCAGTGGGGTCAGCCCCCAAACAACAATTCTTACCCTGAGGGTGCAGCCAATTCCCACAATTAGTCTGAGCGTTAATCCCACCCACTGATCTACTAACAACAATAAAGGATTGGTGACAACAGAAGATCACACACAACCCACACAAAGGTCTTGTCCAGAGCTCCCAGCGCAAGGGAGCAAGGGATCAGGGAGAGTGCGCCACTCGGCCACACGGGACACTTTCCACATTAGGCCATCTGACCAAGGCTGAGAGACGAAACAAATATCCTTGACACATAGAAAAGCACACAGAGAGGCTAATAAACTGAGAAAACAAAGAAACATGCCACAAATGTAACAAGAGAAAACTCCAGAAAATAAGCTAAATGAAATGGAAGTAAACAACCTACCAGAGTCAGAGTTCAAAATAATGGTTATTAGGATGCTCTAAGAACTTACAGGGAGAATGGATGAGCACTATGAGAGAATAAAAAGGACACAAACCATAAAAATGAGCCAGACAGAAATGAGGAATACGATAATGAACGCATTTTTTATTAAAGGAAATTTGAACGATTAAAAGAAGAGTCATGGACAGTACCATTTACAATAGCCAAGATATGGAAGCAACCTAAATGCCCATCAACACAATTAGATAAAGAAATTATGGTTCACATATACAATGGAATATTACTCAGCCATTAAAAAAATGAAATCCTACCACTGCAATGACATGGATGGACCTAGAGGTTATCATTCTGAGTGAAATAAGTTATAGAGAGAAAGAAAAATACCATACGATTTCACTTATATGCAGTATCTGAGGAATAAAAAGAACAAACTAATCCAAAACAGATTCACAAATATGGTGGACAATTTGGTGACAGACAGAGAGGAGTGGGGTTGGGAGGCTGGGAGAATGGGGGGAAAAGTTAAAGAAGTAGAAATTAGTAGTTGATAGTTGGGCACAGGGAGCATGACAGAGAGAATGCAGTTAGCATTAATATGATGGTTAATTGGAGGACCAGGGGAGGGAGGGTGCATTTGGGGGGATTGTTTTATGAACATTATAGATGTCAAACCAATGTACTGTATACTTGAAACTAACTTAAATAAATTTATTTTTAAAAAATGTACAGCTCTTCTTTAATTTTTGATATCTTCAACAATGAAAAATAGGCATAGTACCTTGTACAGAGGAGTACCTTGTACAGAGTACCTTGTACAGAGGTACTATGCCTATTTTTCATTGTTGAAGATATCAAAAATTAAAGAAGAGCTGTACTCATAGACAGCTACTATATCTGGTGTACTATGGTAGACAGTACACACAAAAGGTTACCATAAATGAAAGGAAGAGAACAATTACAAATAAATGACTATAGGAGGAATTAAAAAATAAATTAGCATTGAACTTGCTCACTGACGATAAATGTGAGTTTTGAGAGGCAAGAAGGGTAAGTAAAAGATATTTGACTTGAATTTCTTTCCTGGGACCACTGGTTCCTTTGTTATCCTATCTCACATGTTTAGCCTAATGAATATGTTTACAGGATAAAGAAGACATATTAAGGAGGAGCTGATAGATAAATATAAAGAATATTTTTTAAATAGTCCAAGTGTATGTAATGATAAGTAGATATGGGGAAAGATTAGGGAAGACTGACCAAACGGCTTCCACCTTGATAGTGAAACTAAATACATTGTCTTTTCCATAGGATGTGAAAAGTATGAATTTAAAGTAGCACAAGTCACTATGGCTTTTGGTGGGTTTTTTTGTTTGTTTTTGTTTTTAACTCTATGGCAACACTCAACAATTTGGCAGTGGATTGGAAAGAGTAAACAGAAGGCAAGCCTAAAGATTAAAAAATCACTGGATGTCAGTGGGAGAAGGAATTGAAGGTCCCAGAAAGGGCAGTCCAAAAAATGACAAGAAAGATATCCTGAAGCCTGAAAGGGTACGATGAACAGCAAAGTATGAAGAGCAAAAAGAACCAAGGTCACAGGGCAGGTGAAGAGCTAACAAACCTATTGTCAGGCCTCCTGATAACTGAATTAAAGTAATAATTGAGTTCTTAGGGTCAAAGATTGAAAACTCAGACTCCTCAGACTGAAATCAAAGAGGAATAGCAACTCTCCTCAAGTTTTACAAAGGTAACAACAGCAAGACAAATTGGCCTAACTTTTCCTTAACGACGTAGTACAGGAAACACAAACTTTGAAAAACCAACAATCAAACCAGCTCCACAGTTTGTGACATGGGTCTTCATGTTCTTGAATGTGTTTTAACTTCATTTTTTACCAAGGTCTGTGTTTGAAAGGGTCAGGTACCTTTACACCAGTCAATAACTCCTCTTTATAGTATAAATCTAAGGCTGAAATTCCATTTCTAACTGATTTTTTTTGGGGGGTGGGGTGGGGCGGGGGGGTGGTATAGTTCAGAAGAGAGGCCAGGGCTGAAAATATGAATTTGTGAGTCATTATCATAGAGAAGATGAAAAATGCTGTGTGAGTAAAAAGAATACCTGTGTTCATTCACTAAAGAACTATTTATTAAATTTCTACTATGTGCCAGGCACAGTGGTAGGTGCTAAGTTACAATAATGAGCAAAAACCTTACGGTACAGGATACATAACTGGACCTCACTGACGGTGCCACCAGTCCATAGGGGCATTGTTGAAAATGTTAGGCTGTATTTGTACAGTTATATTAATAGGAGGATATATTGAAATTTAATAAGTAGACTTGGTACCCTAGACCTAATCCAATGCCTGTCAAGGTTTTGCCTCCTTCCCTTGCCAAAAAAAACTGTCCCACATCCGACATAACCTTTGATTTCCCTGTGGATATTTATATATGTAAAAAATCCATTTATAATGATCTCAGTCTAGACCTTAATCCTGTTGCACATGTAAACACAAATGTTTTATATATAATGGATTTTTCAGGAATTCATCTATGGTATAAATCAAGAGAAACATACTTTTGTTATTATTTTATGTTTTTCTGTATTATATCAGAAAATCAGGTCATTGACTGCAATGTCACATGGTAATTGAGTTACTAATCACATTCACGGTGATTCTATGTAAAGGTGCAAGCAAATGACTATTGAATTGAGTCTTCTCTTGTCTTGTGCCTGAATATTAACATACTGAAATATGTTATAATAACTTATAACAACTATGATTTTAAATTACTTCATTTTTCATTTTCCTAATGAGATGGACATTATGTAGGTTTTAAACTGGATTTGTATGTAGTTCTTATTAACCATACATGCCATTCCATTTATGGCATTCGCATTTTTGAGAAATGGGTGATAAAGTTTAGTATACTATAACAGTTAAGAGCATAACGTTTGAGTAAGCTGTTAGTGGATTTAAATCTTAGCATTGCCATTTTTGTAATCCTTTACCTTTTTATATTTCTACAAACCAATTTTTCCTGAGGTTACTCTAGGTAGTTGGTTAATTCTTGCCTTGCTCTTTGAATACTATCTATTGGCACACAGGTGTAGTCATGCATACAATTCTACTCTAGACATCATGAAAATTCTATTTCTAATTTACAAGAGATATCAAAATGTTTCATAAGTCCATATTCTTTGGATGAAAAGATTAACTTCATATATCTCAGCTCTGTGGATGGAAGACAAGAGCAGATATATGCCCTATTATTTGTGTTACATTACGTGCATTATACTTTCGAAATGGCATTTCAAAGAAATAGCTACAAAAATCAACAGTGCTTTTCTTCTTCTTCTTCTTCTTTTTTTTTTTTTTTCCCTTAAAGCTGAAAACTGTTCAACAGCTTCATCATATGAAATTAGGCTTTTTCTATCCTAGCAGCCATGTTTGGGTCAGTTTTCCTGGGGAAAAATAATTGTGAATTCCAAAAGAAAAAAATTCCAAAAGAAAAATAATTGTGAATTCCAAAAGAAAAAACTAATATTATATTTAGAAAATGTTTTTCACAAATTTTCAAATTTCAAATTATGGGTTATGCATCTTCCAAGCAAAATCACTAAAGTGAACCTAAAACCTATGTGGGAAATCCATCATGAAAGCGCAACTCCCAACGATCAGCTTCTAACCTTATGTTAGCAAGGACCACAACAACATAAAATGCTGAGAGCCTGAAATTAATTTTAAAAAGCAACATTCAAAATTGTAGAGATGATATAATCCAATTATCTGCAATCAAAATTTAAAATGAAATAAATAGGTTGGTTTTTCAGTGATGGTACTGTCCCTGACTCTCCTTTTAATTTTTCAAATTTCCTTTAATAAAAAATGCATTCATTTAAAATAAATACATAAGATATATTTCTGTGTGTGTATAAAACTACAAGAAAATGTCTAAAAGATACAAAAGACTACCTTCTAATTCAAGTGTAGATATTGACTCTGTTAGTCCTTCAAGCTTTCCAAGTTTATTTCTATGAGCTCAGAGAAGTTAGACCACTAACTAATGTGCTGCTCCCTGGGTACAGAGAGAACATCGACCTTTAAAAGGTGCTTTAAAAATGTGAAGTGTTACATGAATTGGTATTTTAGTTGTGTATATGTGCATAAACCTGGATATGGCTTGTCATTTGGTTACTTATTTTTGGCCACTCAGTGGGTATATGGATGTGTGTGATTTCATTTATGTGAATAAATCTTGGTATTTGAATTATTTTTGGCCAAAGAGTAGGTATGAAATTATGCACACATAGTAGCCAGAAACAGTCAAATGGCAAGCCAATTACATAAATGTAGTTTGGCATACCAAATCAAAATTTAGATTAGTTATAAAATCAGAGTTTTGATCTATTATTATTACTACTACTACTACTACTACTATTACTGCTACTACTACTTATGATGCTATTGCTACTCCAACCACTAATCTCTATTGCACACTTATTATACATGTACAATTTACAAATTTTTACATAAATTGTTCCATTTGTAACCTAGCGAAAATCTTATACGTGAGGTAAGTATTATTATCAATATCAAGAAATATAAGGAAAATGACACTTGGAAAGATGATCTCAGCCAAGTCATACACATGTGACAGAATTGAGAATTCAGATATAATGAACTAAAAAAAATCAAACAATTGAATTGCATGGAAATTCTGTCACTAACACATCATGCGAACTTGAGCACTCATGAACAGCTCTGTATATTAGTTTTATCTGCAAAATGGATATAATAATATTTGTCCTAAAAAGTGGGTGAAAGTACTAAAATATGGAAGGTGATGTGACATATAAAGGATTGGTATTAAAATGTGTTCCCTTTCTTATAATCCCAGCATTCTAAATTCAATTATGGTGATGGTTGTACAATTCAGTGAATATACTAAAAAACACTGATTTGTACCCTTTGAATGAGTGAACTACACGATATGTGAATTATCTCAATAAAGCTTTTTGAAACAGTTTACCACCACTGATTTTTTTAAAACCTTCCTTATTGCAAAATTTTCCCCAGTAAAAATTATATGTATGAATTTACACACATGCAATATAATAAATTTACATTACATACACACACATTGATTTTTTTTATCCATCTAGGTCTTTGAAAACCAGTTTTAGGATGGGCTCTTACAGTTAAAAATCTTCACCAGATGATCATATCAATTTTAAATTATTTAATTCTTGGCATTTTTGCGACTTCCCATGTAAGAGTATGTCAGAAGATAATAAGATCTCAGAGAAAAATTTTTTTCTTGCTAGTCAGCTGAAATTGTCCTGACTTAATTTCAATCCATTTCTCCTTATATTCCTTTGACAGCCTAATTCCTTTCCCTCCTCGCAGGTCATGTCTTCTACCTAAACCTGAGTGAACACCAGTATACTACATCCTCTGCAATAATCCCACCTCGGCACAACATGGTGTTCCAATAAGTCTAGCTATTATGTGTCCTTAGGCTAAGAATCTGAAATAATATCTGCAAGGTTTTATTTGTTTAGCCTTGATCTAGTTTTCAAGTAATGTTTAAAAATTTGTCACTTGTTAAAATGTTAACATGAATTTATGTAAAATACCTATAATATATATAGGATATATGCAAATTATGTGTGTAGATTTAATATATAGTATTTTATATATCATCAGTTCAATGAACCTGGTGTACATACATCAGTGAACCTTGGTATTGTCTATTTTAGGGCCATTTTCAATACTGAAATCTATATTTTAAGTATACATTAGGTTAAAAATAGCTGCTCTACTAGCAGTCTCTTCCCAGAGAAAGTACATAGAATAAATTCAGAAAAGTATTTTAGATGTGGAAATTCACCATGAATATACTGAAAGAAAGTAAACAAGATTCATAAATATAGTGTGCTAAATTTTAGGAGCAGTAAGATTGTGTTCACCGAAACTGATCTGCCTGACGACCTCAGGCGAGAACAGAAATAAGAATCTTTTAGGAATATAACTAGGATAGTACTATTTAATTGCTGTTGAAGTACTTTTCATATTTTCCTACCTTGCCATGAGATGAACTTTTAAAAATAATCTCTCTCTAACTCATCTTTTGAATAATCCTTTATGTACATTGAAAAAATCTGATATTTATTGATATGTGTTATGCTCTTAAAGTAACTTAATTATATTATTTCCCTTAATCTTCTTAAAGGAGATTGGCATCATTATTGTAATTTTACCAAAAAAGAAACAGATGTATGCAGATGTTAGATCATTTGCTTAAGGTGCCATAGCCAGTATATGTTGCAACTTAAATTTGAAGGAAATATTAGGCTTTAAAAGTTACCTGTGTTCTCTCAAGTGCACCTGTTGTTTCCACAAAAGCATTCTGATTATTAAAGTATCTAAACTCAAGAAACAATTTTGAATGTTCTAATTTCTTCTAATAGCTGTTATAATCTATACTATACTGAATTAGACTTTTCATTTAATAGATCTCTTTTATTAGTATCTTGGCCCATGGTCAACATTTTTCAGCCACTGCGAAGCAATTCTCTGCTACTTACCCGGCACAATTTTGGGTCTTGGGTGTACCCATGCAGGGTAAGACAGATATAATTCTGGGTTGGGATCTGACCTACAGACCAAACTCTCCCCTTTCTTCTAGGGCTAGCTTCTTTTTAGACATTGGGTGAGAAAGCGGTGAAGACAAAAGCAAATCTTTACTTTCTAGAGTTGGTCAGCTCTAGAGTTCCTTCAGTTGGCTGTAGTTGGTTTTCTGGCCTCAGTGGTTGGCAGAAGAACTCACTGTCTGGTGCCCAAATGCTGATGTTCTGCAATACAGTGCACAGTTCTCTCCAGTGGAACACTGGATTACTGCTCAACCACTTCTATACTTTCTCAGACAGTAATTCATGCTACTGGGAGTGCCCTTTTTCAATGTACGGACCTCTTGCATGCCAGCACAGTGGACTCACTGCTAGCAACTTACTGAGGTGTCCTGTGAGCAAATGAGACACACACAAATCCTCACCACCCCACAGAGTGAGCATGCAGATTGCTCTACCACTACCAAGCCTCTGTCAACCTGTTTACTGACAAAGCAAACATCAAAATGAGGATATACATTGCTGGTCCCCACATCTGACAGCCATCTCCAATCGCTATAAATTTTTTCATAGGGTATCATGTTCTGTCTTTGAAAAGGGGATAAAAGCTTTTCTTCAAGCACATTATATTCACTAAAAATCCATCTGTCCCAGTTTTCTCAGTATTTCAATTTAGTGAGGCGGTGTTGGTGGTTAAAGGCCCCGGCTCCACTCCAGAAGCCTGGAGGGGCTGTGGTCCATCTTGTCTCCCAGAAATTCTAATTTAGTATGTGGAGGTCTCAATTACCTACTGTTCTCAGCTTTGGCCTGAGATACATTGAAAGATAACAAGAAAAAGCATATAACACATTCATTTATACTTGACTACAATACAATATTTTTTTCTGATTATAACTCATATTGGCTTCTAAAATCTAGCTTTGATATCTTTGAAAATGTGTTAACGTTCCTGTATCAACACATCTGATGTTAAAACATATGGCTATTTTTAATTATCTCTTTTAACAAGCTATACAAGGTGATTAGAATTCTCACACCAACACTATTTAATATAAGGACTAAATATATATAATTTCCATTTCATATGTACAGCAAATGTGCCATTTTACTTTACTGCACACCACTTATTTCTTTATCCCGAATTGTTCTGGCCCAAGCTTCAAGTCAAAAAAGTATGCGACTCCATGCTCCCACTCCAAATAGGACCAACATTATAAGATTGCAAGTTACTGTAAACGATAAAAGAGCAAAAACTCTTAAGTATCTCTATAGCCTTCACCATTGGAGTGTTCCGGCTCTCTGATAAAATTATAATTTTAGCAAAAAACCTAGCAAAGTCAGTGTTTCATTTATCTCAGGCTGGGAGGGGGACTGATATACAAACAAATGTCTGAGAGTCTAATTCAAGAGTGATTAATGGAAAATGAGAATAGCTGCTATTTATTCAGTACTTACAGTACATCAAGCATTATGCCAGGACTTTCACAGGCATTATTTCATTTCATTTCAGGCTAACCCAAAGAAGTGGATAATATTAGAGCCTTCATTTTGCAAATGAGAAGACTAAGGTATAAAAACCAAGTAACACAAGATTACAAAGGTAGATTAGAGACTATTAGAATCATAATTCAAATTTATTCATTAACATAATTATATTCATTAATTCTTTTGACCATCTCTCATACTGGGATCTGCAAAGTACATCATACTGACTGGAGCCATGACCAGCTACCAGGGCGAATCTGGCACGAGAATATCTTGGAAGATCAAATTCCACTGAGAAAAGACAGAAAGGATATATTTTTGTGCCTGGTACTTGCCTATTTCTTATTTGACTCTAAAAAAAAAAAAAAAATCTCATATATAGAAGTATAGAGGTTCTCCCATATGTCCTATTTATTCCCAAACCTCAAACAGACACATTCAATCCTCTAATATTCCTGAGACCCATTTTGTGAGATGAAAAATTAAAGTACTATGTCAAAGTGCCCCTGTGGGTCAGACAATCCTAACATCTGAAGACCCAGGCATCCTGATTTTCAGGGACTTAGCCTGCTCATAGGTCTGGAAGAACAAGGAGACAGACACTCACTTTGTCTCTGGTTCAGAGCAGGGCCTCTCTGCTGACATTTTGCTGAGGAAGCCCTGTATTCTCTGTCAGTCAAATTCTGAATGAGAGCAGAGAGGAGCCAAGGCACAGTGAAGCAGCTGCTCCAGGTGGCCAGTGGCCATCAGGAGACATGAAACCAGGACTGGGCCTGCCTTACAGCTGTCATCTGTCCATCATGGCAAAGGCTAAGGTACTTACATAAAGCAAACATAAGCACTATCTTTTGGAATTTCTATTCAGTTCTATTAGAACCCAATGCCTACATTCTTAATCACTGAAGTATGTTTATTACTCAATAAAAATATGAAAAATGTCTAACAAGTATTTGATTTAGTCTCATTAGCTAAATAATAGATGTGATATGGTTATTTTCAAATTGCTATGTTTGTTCCAGTAAAAAATGAATAAAATGAGAAATATCACAGATTTAAATGTTAGTTGTACTTAAAGCCTCTGCAACAATTCACTTTGCAACCATTATAAATATTAATGATATATTAACAAATAATTACAATATTGTATTATAGCTTTATTAATGCTCTATGTACTATTATAATACTGTATCTACAACATTATTAATGTTGTTTATCTTTCTACTCTCTAATATTCCTCCTTCTTCCATCCAAACAGAAAATTACAATTTCTTAGGTAAATATTACCACTTGTAGGCAAACGAGAAAATCAAATTAAAAAAAAAAAAAATCAAAATTGGTCTAGTCCGTCCTGGGCAATGAGACCCAATCACAGGTTCATGCATGAACTTTTGCCTAAAGACATTGACTTGTGTTGTTTTCTCATTTCATCCAATTACACAAATGTTTTAAAACTTGAATATTGAGAATTTATTACACAAATAACATTTGACCAGTACTCTGGTTTATTCAAAAAACTCTAAGTCATGAACTTCAAATTCCTAACTAGAATAATCCAATTTTAATTTACTGGCATTTTTGGAGATAAGAGGATTGGTAGTGCATTATTCTAAAAGTTACATCTGATGAATATTTAGTTGCATCCATATTCGCAGGTATTAATTAGAAGTATTTTCTATGGGTCATAGCTATTCCTGGAAAAGCAGTAATAATTTGCAATTAGTATAAAATGCACTGTAATTTTGAATAATCACTGATAGTGATCACTGAGTAGGCCTTGTTAAAGTAATAAATTTATTGATCCATGTACTAATTTATATGTAGACTGCATATGTTCATGATACTTTTGAGACAATTAAAAACAACATTCCTTTGAAGCCTAGTAGGAATATGTATTTCACAGGTGTTTGGATTATAAATAAAATCCATTTTTGCTGAATATGTATTTAAAGAACAAGAAATAGATTGTATACTAGCTATAAAATTATATGAAACAGAATCAAAACATTTTTAATTCTATTAATACATTATATACTTATTTTAAGATGTCTTTCAAATAAAAAAGATATTTGACTTTTAAAAAATAAAATTTTTAGTCACTGCTTTCAGATATGCTCATAAAACAGTAAGATACTTCACATAAATACATACTACTCAAGTGGTTTAATCAAGTCTAAGTGATGAATAGTTATTATCAAAAATCCTCAACCAACCAAAATAATGCACTTATAAAAATAAGTTAAGTGCTATTAAAAAGAAAACTTTTGAATAATCATCATTATCCATTTCTCTAAATGGCTTGTGATAAAACCTGTATATATCAAACTGATTTAAAAATAATTTAAAAAGAGCCAATGGAGTCAAGCAAACTTCATTTTGGAGGAAAATTGGTTGAGAAAGGTCCTTCTTAGATCTTGAGTAAGAAAACCAGTACCTCGATTAACTACGAAAACTACTTAAAAACTTTCTAAATAGGTAGATGAGTTTACTGTACATGCGTGCGCACACACACACAGACACTCATATGTTACATTTATATAAGACTTTGATTACTTTTTGAGAGTATTTGTCTTTTAAATTTGATAGTACACGTGGAAATAGGAATGTAAAATAACATTTAATGAGTAACTATTTGTATTTAAAATGAAAATATTGTTAGCAGCAAAAAATAATTAATCCTCTGTATCAAAACTAGTAATCTAAATTATAAAATTCATAAATTCCATGTTAGAAGATAATAAAAACAATTATAATATGCCAATGATTTGTAGTGTAATATCAAAAAATGACTACTGTAATGAACATTTATTTTTACATATATTGGAATCTATAGACACTGTTATATTTGTAAGTTCTAATTAGGCCTACTAGTATGTACTAAATACACAATGAAATGGTAGCATAATGAAGATTAAAGTTTAGATATAACTCAAAACATCATTATAGAATATTTTTCTGTAGTCAAACTTCTGAAGTATAAATTATACATGGAACATTTATCACTTTGAGTTCTAAATATCAAATATCTTTTAGTCAAATATCAAATATCTTATTGATGTGTAATTTTACTTCATCAAGAAAAAGGAAAGGAAAAAGAAAAACAGGTACTTTTGTTTTTTTATTCATTTAATAATTATGATGTTTGACAATTTCAGGAATATGGTATCATTGCAATGCTTGTAAATCCTACATTTCCTTTTGCTCGTTCGTGGAAGTAAATCAATATGAAGGCCTAATACTTCTTCAGAACTACACTCAAATTTTTGCTTATTCGCAAACTGAATCTACTCTATGTTCATTATTAAAGTTCCTTGTCCCTTGAACTGTCCCCTTAGGACTTAATTTACAAGCTTGGAATTCACTAAGCACTGAACACACTTTCCCCAAACCAAAAGATGTAATTAAAAAAAAAAAAAGTTTCTGAGTAATCTATACTTTTTAAGTCTTAACTCATATTACTATCTTCATTATAAATGTCAGAAACTCTCACAAGGAAAGTAGAAAATCAACATGAACAGTTTTACAAAAGTGATCAAAATATAATAAGTGGAGAAAAAAAAGGGAAAGGCATATTCTTAGGAAACAAAAATATGCTACTTAGATATCTGGAAAAGAAGTAAGGAGGTAGAATGAGGTTGCTTTGTTGATACCACCCTGCCCCTTTACCCTTTAATTTGCTTGCATGATACAAATTTCCAAAGGCAAACAGATACCACATGTGAATTAATATCTCTGCAAAACTTGCAGTAGAGACCAGTTGCAAGTTTTTATGATAATAAAGTCCTTAATCATGAGAATTTCCAGACTACAAGAATGTGCCTGCTGACTCCAGTTTGAGAAATGCCGATTAAAGTTATATAAAGATATTGCCTTGGAAATTATTTCCTAGTTGCTAAGTCTCCTAAGAGATGTTTTATCATTATAATGGTTAATAGAAATTAACAACAGTACAATAACCAACAGGAGCTGATTGCTGTAATTTTGACATTAGGACACTTGACAGCCCAAGGACTCTAGTTTGAGAAACAGTGGACAAGAATTCTAGGTAGGACCAAAAGTGCCTGACTTCTGGACCTGGCCTGTAACAAGTCAGTCTCTAAAACTGTAGAGAAAGGTCTTTAACTCTCTGTGTCTCAGTATCTGTAAAATTAGTGGTAGGATAACCTTTTATACATCTATATCTCTATCTATCTATCTATCTATCTATCTATCTATCTATCTATCTATCTATCTATCATCTATCTATCTATCTATCTGCATATATGACTTAACAATAAGCCTGTCACTGTTTTAGGGGCTGAGGATACAGAAGTTAATAAGACAGACAAAAGTTTCTCCTTTGTGGAGCTTGCCTTCTATAAATACTTTACACATTGCATTTGCTTAACATTTGTTGAGTAACATTTACCTCTTGTAATGATGTAAATTGGATTATGAATAAAATGGATAATGAATAAAAGCTCTATGACTAAGAATATAAGGAAAGAAAAATTATGGTGAATATATGGTTTATAGAACAACAATGGGAAATTTCATCCTCCATAATTTTAAGTTTGTATGTCACCTATAGCTTTTTAATTTCTGCTGTAATTGATGTACTTATTCAATATAAAATAATAAGAAGAAAATATAATAAGATTGGGAGGGTCTTTAGTACAGAAGCTAGCTAAAGCTTTAATCTGCCCACACTTTCCACGAATGGAACTGCTTGTACTACTCATTACCTCTTGAAGTACTTGATTCACTCTCTAAACCATTGTGACTGTTAGATATTTCTTCAAGTCAGTTATAGCTGTGCATTGTTTAATGACAGAGACACATTCTGGGAAATGTGTCATTAGGTGATTTCATCATTGTGCAAACATCATAGTGTACTGACACGAACCTAAATGGTATAGCCTACCACACACCTCGGCTATATGGTATAGCCTATTGTACAGCATGTTACTGTACAAAAAAATGAGATTAAATCAAGCACAAGAGAAAATGATGCAACCAAAAGACAGTGTAAAATGAGAAAAATGAGGCTGCTACCAGCTTTAACATGGCATGCTGTTCTACAGCAAAACTTTATAAGCTCAAAGAGTACACTCTAAAGTAATGAAAAAATGTATAGCATGATACATAAACAAATAACACAGTCATTTATTACCATTATCAAGTATTATGTACTATACATAATTATGTTTCCTATTCTTTTATAATACTTTCAGTGCAACAGGATCATTCACATCAGCATCACCATAAACACATGAGTAATGCATTGCACTATGACCTTACCACAACTATGATGTCACTAGATGACAAGAATTTTTTAGTTCCATTATAGTATCATGGATCATCTCTGCATATATGGTCCACCACTGACTGAAATGTTGTTATGTAGCACATGACTATAATTATAATGTCTCCTGGTTCAAGTTCTCCTCTTTGGGATTCCTAACCAAGAATCCTGATTTCTTCTAACTTCTTTGATGATTCCACAATTTAACTTGGCTTCATGTTTTTCTATTATTTCCTGTTCTCATCTGAAGATATTCTATTTAGAAAGTGTGACAAATAGAACAGTACACAAAACTTCAGAAGAGTGATCAGAATAGACAAAAAGGACTCACAACATCTATATTCCTAAAAATTAATGTGTCCTAAGATTTATTAGTTTAACTTGGTAGCCTCATAACACTACTGACATATTAACTTCATGCTGACTATATTTAGTCATTTGCTGTTTATTTTGTGTTATACTGAAATGTGGGCCTACATTTTCGTAGTTTTCTAATGTTTATGGGGTTGACACTTCACTCCAACTTGGAATACTCATACATTAGCCATAACTACAATTCTCATATCATCTACAAATTGAATAACAAAATCTTCTGCATTTTCATTCAGGTTACTGGGGAAAAGTTAAGGTCTTTTAGGAAGACCAAGGAATCTCTCACTGTGAGTGCAATGATTTTTTTTTTTCAATTACAGTTGACATACATTATTACGTTATATTAGTTTCAGGTGTATAGCAAAGTGGTTAGACATTTATGTAATTTAAGAAGTGATCCCCCCAATAAGTCTAGTACCCACCTGGCAGTATACACAGTTATAGTATTACTGACTATATTCCCTGTGCTGTACTTTACATGCCCTTAGCTATTTTGTAACTACCAATTTGTATTTCTTAATCCCTTCATATTTTCACCCAACCCCTCAACCCCTCTCACATCTGGCAAACATCAGTTCATTCTCTGTATCTATGAGTCTGTTTCTGTTTTGTTTGTTCATTTATTTTGTTCTTTAGTTTCCAGATGTAAGTACAGTCATACGATATGTCTTTTTCTGTCTGATTTATTTCTGGGCCCATCCATGTTATCCCAAATGGTAAAATTTCATTTTTTATGGCCGAATATTATCTTGCATATAGCCAGTTATTGTCTCTAAATGGGATGATCTTGAACACATCTTTATCTTTTTCATGTAGCTTGCAGAAGAGACACATAGGCATATATGTAAGACTAAATCTTTTCAGCTCTTTCCAACCCAACCTGCAACTCTGTTTTCCATATTGCAGTATTTAATGGGTAGATGTTCAAATAATTTAGATTTTTTTTGCCTAGGAAAGGATTGATGTCATCATTAACACGACTAATACAAATAGCAGCAACCATATTAGTAGGAATTTCGGCATGTATAGAAAAAAAATCCATTACCTAGTTATAAAATAATATTTCAAGATAATTTGAATCTTAAATTATTGCCGGCACTCTAGCTTTTAAATATAGAAGATTAATTCTAATGATTCTTAATTTTCTTAAGAATATCTCTCAAGATTTCATGCAGTCATAGTATATCCTACATTATATTTTCATACAGTCTGATTATAAGATAACGAAATTGCTTTCTTGTAGAATTTTTGGAAACCATATAACTTTATGTTGCATTGTGATGCTTTCAATGATCCAAAATACATTCACATCCTCTGTTTCATTTGATCTTTAGAATAATTCTTTGAGGTATATAGGAAAGTATTATTAACCTGATTTTATAAACTGATGCAAGGTAAAATGAAATATGTAGCATAGCTAGGACTTAGCTCACTTTAATATAGCCAGTTGATTGATTTGCAGCCAGATCATTATCTGAATTCTACATATCAATGAAATGACACAGGTGCCTGTAACTCTCGCAAAATTCAATTCAGATAATATTTCATTTATGTAATTATCTTTCTATATTCTCTCAAGTGTTGGGATTATTTTTTTTCTGATGGGTACTTTTTAATTCTTTTTCTATGATGGCATTATTGTCCCTGTATATTTCATCTCCAATCCATTTCTACTCCCATTTCCCTTTCTGATTGAATATGCTGGCCTCTTTCTAGTCTTGCACTAAAAGAAAAAGGTTATAAGAATTTCTGAAAGCAAAGAATTTTACATCCTTATTACACCCCTGAGGTACATTTTTAAATAAAGACTAGTTGTAAATAAAGATCACATGTTATGGGTAAATGTGCTTCTTTGAGGTCAACAAATGAATCCAATTCATATTAACATGACCTCTATCAATTATAAATATTACAGCTCCCTGTGCCTAAGATGGTCCCAATTAAAGAGTATTGGGGGAAGCACATAACCTACAAATTAAAGTATGGTAGAAAAGCGATGGGATTGAAATCAGACCTGAAATCAGACCTGAATTTTGATCACTGTTCATCCTCTTACTAATCATGTCACTCACTTAGTTTCCTTATTCATGAAATATGCACAATAAAAATTAATTTCTATATTGTTTGGAGTTGTTGTAAAGATTATATGTAAAATAGTTTGAACTGTAAAATAATATGTAAAATAGGAGATCTTATAAATAATAATAGTAGTGAGAATCAAGACAAACTACACTAAGGAATGATTCTTACATAGCCAAAATTTTGTTTAGCAGCTATTACTTTTGCCTGCTCTTCAGTTTAACAGTATGTATCCTATCATGTGGCCAACCATAAGACCTTATGCAAAGTGAATTGTCCAAAGAAAATCTTATCAAGCACATAATCGGCACAGCTCTTATGGTTCCCCAGTTAATATTCAGATGCCTTAGGTGTTAAGAACAAATGCAACAAACAATCCTGTTTTTAGAAATAAGAGTTATAGATATAGGACAGTTAAAAGTAGTTATAATATCAGGTACACAGATTGGAAATCTGTCCAAATTTTTAATTTAAATATTTTAATCATATTAGATAACTCTTTAGAGAATAAAACTTCAAAAATATTCAGAAATAAAAGTCAATTTCACAAATGAGTGTGGCTAAACCAGATTAAAATGGTTCAATATTTAAAGTCACTAGATATGCTTCTAAGTACAAAAACAGAGTGAGTAAAAGAGAAGATAGTTTCAGAAAAGTTGTTTTTTTATGCTTTAAGCCAAATGAGTTTATAAATTGTGTCTACATTTTTACTATTTTGATGCTTATAAACATTATAACATTGATTACATTTTTATTCAATCTAGATGCTCTATTTTGAAATAGCAACATGGCATGGAAAAACTGGTCCAATTTAAAAAGTTTGATTTTGAAATTGCATGAAGAGACTGAAATTATAGGCTTTAAGCCATATATTTTATTTACAAACCAGATTTATAAAACAGAATTATTAATCTCTTTGAATCATTTTTTATCTTCATGATACCATAAAGAGATTCTGCAAGATCTACATTTTTTAAAAAATGAAAATGAGACTGAGACATGCTGTAGGATATTTTCTTGTTCTTAGCTTTTTGTTTTCCAGCCATTAAAAAAAAAAAAAAAATCAGAGTGCATCATCAAGCTCAGGAAGCCTCCAGGAACAACAGAACTGCCACACTAATTTTATGCATATGTTGTGGAGTGGAAAGTTCAACTCTGCATATGTTGTAGGGTGGAAAGTTCAATGCAGGATTTAATGGCACCATGTTAACATAATTTCAAAAATCAGATTTCAGATTTAGAGGTAACACCAGACATGCAAGTGCCATCATCAAAGCAGAGAATTCAAATCCAGAATAATCACAAGGTATAAATTAAATTGAGCATATTGTGAAATATTATTTTAGATGTCATTATTTTTAGAAAGAAATATCTATGACGAAACCTATTTTATGTTAGCAGCCTCCAAAATATGTAGCTAAAAATAACGTCTTAGTAATGTCTTGAAGGGTCAAAAGCAATGACCTTGTCATGTTCTTGGCAATCCTGGTATAATACCTGGGTCAGATACTAGTGAAGATTATTACGGTAATTAGAAAAGAATCAGAAGTGTTACGACAAAACAGATATAGCATAAGCAGTGACTCCTGTACTACTGATATTCTCCGCAATTTTTCTCCCAATCCTTGATTAAGAGCACCACAATAAACATATTTTACAGAATAATTTTTGATAAGAATAGCAAAGAGTATTTAAAAAAGTAGTAAATTGTTTCTCAATCGTATCTTTAAAAATCACCTTTTAACAGTGTGTTCAATGTGCATGTCATATGTATGGGAAAATACTAAGCATAATTCTACACCACTGTTATTGCTACTTCTGTGCCCACTGAATTAGTCAGGCAGCCAAGTTAATGGAAAAAAACAAAGCCTGGAAAAATCCCTAAAACCACAGGAACTTTATCTGGCTGGACCTATACTTACTTTAAAACTCTTCATCTAACTGCACAGTTATACAAAAATCTTCTAATAAATAGGGGCTCAACTTTCAATTTGGATAAACTTTCAGAAATACCTAAAAAGGACAAGACTAATTATAACAGGTGACCCAAAGAACATATCCTTGGATAGCATGGAATACTGCGTTCTGTGTGTTTGTGCAGCAGTTTTGTCACCAGAATGCCTAGTTGAAGGTTATCTTTACAACCTTTACAACTCAGAGTGCTTTTCTGAAAGCAACCTACAGTACAGCTTTAGGATGTTCCCTTAAGTCTCTCTATACTACGACATCACTTGCATACTTGTTAAAATCTTTTTGCTGCTTTTCTTTCAGTCTAAGGTATTGTTATTGAAGAACCACATAAGATATTTACATTTAACCATTCATTTAGAAAACATTTTCTGATGTCTACTCTGGGCTATATCCAAGGACACACAATAAGATACACTATACTGTACGTAACCTTAGTTTATGTTATTTCTGATGGTCCTCTTTGTTTACTTTTGTGTGTTCGGCAAACTCTTCACTCACATCTATGTGACACTACCTTCTCTGCAAACGTACCCCTGAAACATCAATGTAAAATTCATAATTCTTTTTTATATTACTATTGTAAATTTCTGCTTCTTTTATTGTCTTTATTAAATAATTTTAAATTGTTTCTTTAAATGTAGTCTTCACTATTCGTCAGTTTTACTGAAGCATATGAAATATCTTATCTATATTTATACCCAGTGAAACTAACAGAGTTTAGCACTTTAAGGTCCTCAAGAAATGATTCATAAATTAATGAAAGAAACCCTATCTCCAGTGGGCAGTGGATGTCTATTAGCTCTAAACATCCTTCTAGAGAGATCTACCTGGTTCCTCATATGGATGGATCCCATCATCTCTGTCATACGTGGATGATACTCTCAGAGTACAGTAATGTCTATCACACTACTCTAGAGATTTGATTGTGTTCTCTTTAAAGATATATATTTCTTCTTTCAGATCCCTTAGTCTTTCAGTATGTTTCACACACAACTACAACAATTATAGCCTCCTCCGCCCCCAAGGTTTTGGATAGAAAGACATTTTTCGTTTTTATCTTGGAGTCTAAGACAGAAACCAAGCCTTCGGCAAGCCATATCTTATAAACAGTACGATTATTTACTTTCTAAAAATTAGGGTATCTTAGTCTTGCATAAGGGGATAGAATACAAGTGAACTTCTAAGAGAACTACCTTTCCAGGTCTTGAAACTTATCAGGGATCTGAAAATCTCAACTTTATGCCTAGTGACATTTTAGTTGCTCTTAATTTATAAGGAAAGAAATTCCAGTTTTATATATGTAAAACAAAGTAAGCAAGGGTATCCATTCCCAAATATTTAAATTTGTTCCAAATTTTTTGAATAGTTATAAAAAGTGACATACCAATAGTCCTTTACATTTTTTCTTCTCTACTGTCAATGAATTCAGGTATTGGCTTCATTGTAAATGTTTCAAAAACTTCAGTGGCTACAGGTTTTTATTCCTCTGAATGAACAGTTATGCTTCAAAAATTCATTTGGATTTTAAATTAGAGTGACTTGCCTTCATTATAGTCAAATGGGCTTAGATCCACCTCTCCATCAGGCATAGCAGAAGACAAATAGCTACAGCTAGCTGTCCTGTCATCTAAATAACTTTAGAATTCCTTAAAGATAATAATCTATTTTATTAAACTATATATGTATCTCATCTACATAGTTTTTACTATTTGAAATACTGTCTTCCAATTTTTGGGAAAAAAAGAAATATTCTGGTTAGTATATAACACTGTCCCTCTGGGTCTGGAAATAAAAACTCTTACATAGTCAAAATATGAGAATTTTACCCAAAATAATTTGTCATCAAACCTAGTTGGTGAAAAGGCCCTATAAAATTAGGTGTACATTAACTCAGTTTTAACAATCAAATCAAGGGTAAAATAAATGATTATTTAGGTGCTCACATCTTCAGTATAAAATAGAAAAACAATGTTATGTCAAGAGTTTGCAAATCTCTCATGCTATTGTTTCACTTTTAAGATAGCTCAGCATTTCAGTCCCTTTGGCCAGAAAACAGATGTTTTAGTGACTACTTCTTTTGGAATATTTTCTTACGGGCAGGCTGAGAGTGAATTACGAGTCCCATTAACAGAAAGCATAATCAGTCCAACTCACAACCACAGCTTCCTGAGGTTTACCATTACAACAAAGAGAAGTTTCAGCCAGGGAACACTCACCACTACTGCAATGGAAAGCAATTAATTCTCCCAGTTATGCAAATCTAGAGGACTTCTCTAACTTCACTGGATTAGTGTGGACTGTTGAAGCAAAGACAGATTGTACATAATAACCATGGAGCCAGGAAAAGACTAACACCATGACTGCTTAAAGAGATCCTAGTTGAGGATTATGCAAACTCTGCTAAAGGGGATGGTTAGAAATGATGCTTTAATGCCTTGAACTACAATTGCTCTGTCTCATCCAGCTAACTGATAATTGCATTAGAGCAATCCATAAGATTTAAACCAAGCTTTTTAAGATTTTAGATTCCAGGCTAGAATAATTCCCTTACCAGACAAATTATACCAGAAATCCTTGAAGTTCAATAAGATGTATCCAATTTCAACAATTTTACAAAGTTCAACATAGCTGTACAGGATCTTTAGTAAAACCCATTTCAAATGACCCATTGTCAATTCTGCATCTTTCTGTGAATCTCAAAATACATTAGCTAGACAGTCCTCTTATTTTAGCTTTAGAATGTATATCAGGTGTTTTCTTTCCAGACACAAGCAATTAAAGGATTGGAAAATAGCTCATGGAAAGCTCCAAAGAATTGATCCTCAGAGAGCAAATCTTGCAACACCAAACAACCCCAATTTCCTTTGGGCATCTCTGCTGACAAGAGTTTTTGCTAGTTAAGTAAGGCAACTAGACGATATATACAAACCATCACAATTAAAAGCTGCTTACCATATAACTAATATTTACTGAGGAGGGTTGCTAGAATTTTCTTACTAATCTAATGACGCATGGCAGATCTTCCTTGAAGATGCTACTCTAGCCATACTTTATTGGATACATGTATTTTGTTGTTATGCAGTTATGTGTCCTACCCAATCTCACCCAGTTATTTTATTTTAGAATCTCACGGGCTTTTATATCTTGAAGCCAAACAACCTGTTGGAAAAAACAGCAGAGAACAGCCTTTTTATCTGCTTGCTGACTAAAAAATCAAAACACACTGGAATCTGGGATTATTAGAGATGTTTTTGAGATTAAAAAAAAATAAAATAAAATAAAAACTGACTTGTCAAATGGGACTCCCTGCTGCTCAGTACCATGTGTTACCATAGCAAGGAGCATCTGCTCAGCTATTAAATATGTTAGTGAATATGATATAGACAGCCGTGGCATTATCAAATATTCTCAGTTGCCTGTTAAACTCCACAGTAACATATTTTAATTTTACCTTTCATTAGTAAAACTCAAGGTGGTAGCATCTTAAAAACAATTTTCAAAGTTCAAATAAAACTATCATCTTTGGTTATATTTCACATGTGTAAATTATATTCATGTATTGCTAATAAAAAATTGGCAAGCTAAACAAAATGTTGTCGAATTTTAAGTGTGGTTCTATCAGCTGTGATTTAGCTTACAATGGATGCAATAAGACTAAAGTAAATAATCATGTGCAGAATTTGTAAACTTAAATAGCTACATTTTTTTCTCTTCTGAGTATCTTATTTCCTTTCAATTTCATCTTAGTCATTATCAATGCCACACAACATACAAGCTAGTCTCTTAATGTAATCCATCTACTCTGCGCTCGAGAACTTTGTCGTTTAAATAGGCTATCAAGAACTAAGAAATCTATGCCTTACTAAATGCTTAATAGTAGAACACATCTGTTGTTACTGTTTGTAATATTAAGATTAAGCACAATAATGTTGACAATATTAATATGTTTAAAAGTCTCTCACTTTCCACTGCTGTTGCATGAGTCCTAGAGACTGCATGATCAAAATAAGAAGTGACTAGTGGCAAAATTAAGAATTATGGAATGTTTAGAAGGTGAAGAACAAAAGGCAGAACTGACCACTGCCTCTGCTAGGATATTAACCTCTTGTTTGCCTGGCTCTTCCCAGAAAACTGTAGTTGCCACTTTCCTGAGAAGATCCTCATGATTCACACACTTGTTATCCAGCTTCCTTAGTCCACTGCTGTTCTGTGAATGATGTCGGAATATGAGAAAAATTGTGACTCAAGCTAAAGTGGGTTTGGCATCACCTCAAACAAGCATAATTATTAAACGTAAACATAAACTCAAATCTACTAGGCCCAAAAGTAAAATCATACTATGGAGCTCAATGTTTTAAGAAATAATAAGACCTGTTTGTATTTATAATAAAATGCCTCAATTTGTGACATTTCTATATTCTTGCTGGTGGGAGTATTCAACAATACAATGTTCTCGAAGGACGACTTTGCAATAAAATACTGTTTCTGTTTACAGGAATTCATCTTCCTAAAAATATTTTTTCATACAAGTAAAACAATATTTTTATGAGATTAAAAATTTTTGTGAGTTTGTAATACTAAAAATTCTAAAAATATTATACAAAGCACCCACAATCATAGAATGGTCAGATAGATTACAGTATATGTGTGCAATAGGATACTACAGGTAAATATGAGATTATATGCTTTAAAGTAGAAAGATGTCCAAAATGTATTAAATAAGAATCAAGTTGTAGAATATTTTGTGTCATGTAAACACATTGTCCTTTTTAAGAATATTCAGGTGAATCAGCATATATACAAATGTTTCCACATATACATAAAATTAAAGATTAGAATTTTAGATACCACAGTAAAAAAGTTGATATATTATAGGCAGGTTATACCTTTTATTCTCATCATTTTATTTAAATGTTTCAATAAGTACTTTTATGATCTAAGAAAGTAAAATTTATTAAGAATATTTTTTCCCCTGGAAAGTAAATAGAGACAAAGGACAACAAATAAAACTTAACTCCCTCTGAACAGCCTGTTATAAAATATTATTGGCCTTATGGGCCCAATTCTATGTATCATTAATCTACTGAATCCAGTTTATGTCTATACACTTAGAAGAATCCCCCAAAAGGCCAGTAAATTAAAAAAAAAAGTTAAATAATATAAATACAGTCTATTGAGGAGAAAGTTCATACTAATGATTATAGTATGTTACTCACATAATAATAAACAATATCTACGTTGCAAAAAACATTATCTAACATTCTTTACAACAGCCAGTTACAAATGACCAACTAACCACTAGTCTTGAATTAAGCATTGGAAGGGGCACTAGAATTTATAGCTTTTTCTTTTACCATGTGAAATTTCTCTGCAATGCCTGTCTTTCAAGCATCAAATGAACTCAGTTCTGAAAACTACATAGCAGACTGCCTAACCTTACTCCACATATAACTGCTAAAATTTCAACCCCTTTTCTCTGCTGATGTCCTGTGAGATACGGAGCCCCAAAGCCCTGCTTTTACTGCTAATTAACAATAATGAACAGGATGACATACTTTTCCTTTGAACACTTCTGTCAAGAAGGTATCCAATCAGTAAGAGAGATAAACAACAGATAAATTCTCTTTCTTCCCCCTCATTTATGTGCTGAGATACACAGAGACTGTACCCTGCCTTTAGGGAAAAAAAAAAAAAAAAAGTAGGTCAAGCTGTCTTGGCTTTATGCATAAGCTTTAAAACCTGGAGAAAGGATGAAAGCTGTTGTTCCAGCCACAGTTTGCAGAGTACCGCAAGTTATTTTTATATTCATCTTCACATTAGGCCCATAATGCTACGGCATTATTAGTTTAGCCCTACATTTAAGTAAAACTCAAAAAAATAGCAATGATACCTATAATTTCACTCATTAAAGGAAATTTGATACAAAACATCATATTCTATATTATAGCACTCTATTATACTAGTGCTTTCACACTGAGGGACACAGAGTTCCAGCTTGTGAACATATGTTAATAAATCCCATATGCAATTCAAAGTAAAGACTCATTGATTTAGGATGGGTAACTGGGATTGTATAATGATATGAAAAGTGGCTGGGCTGGCCTGAAATTTTCCTCTGCACATAAGAAAAATGGGACTTCGAAATCAGATAGAACTAGTTCAAATACAAACACAGTTATTTAATAGCTATATGATTTGGGTCAATTATTTTAAAATGCAGTTTTCTCACCTATAAAAGTGAGATAATTCATACCTCAACGGTTTGTGAATATAAAGCAAAATATAATTTTTATGCAAAGTGTTTAGTGTTTGGTCCATAGTAAGTATTCAATACATGCTAAATAGTATTGTTTAGTTACCGTTCTTACTAAGTAAATGAATAGAGTAAGCCTGATTTCAGAAGAGGAGATTAATCCTACTTAAGATAATTAACTGAGTACTTTCAAGCACTTAATATATATTAATTAAAATCATTTTTAAAAACTTTTTTAATAAATGGAGATTTGATTCCATCTCCATCATTTAAGCAAGTGTCAGAGGTTGGCAGAGTAGGAGAAAAAAAAAAGAGGATTGTCAAATCGCCAGGGTAGTTTAGGTTGATTACACTTTACAACCCTAAATAAATTAGGGTTGATTACCAAGAGGACTTTTTTTTCTTTCATTCTCCAATTAATTTATTTTCATCAAGTCATAAAGTAGGGGGATATATCACAGATTTTTTATATAAGTACGCAAAATAAGAGACAGAAGGTAAGAAGCACATCTAGACTAAATCTCAAAGAAGTGACTACTTGTTTGGAATATTTGAACCAGGAAGTTCAGCTGGTCAATGATCTAACATGAGAGAAATCTTCCTTCCATGAGAAAATACTATGTGGATAATGAATCCATTTGATGACAGGCCGCAGTACTCGGACCCCTACCTTGAGTGTGTAAGCCTTCCTAGTTTGTAAATTAGGAGTCTTCGGAGAGTGTCACATGCTCTCACCATTCTCCCTTTGGGTGTCTACCTCATTCTGTGCTCCAAAGAGAGCACTCCTCATGTGAGCTCCTGCACTACAATGGAAAACTACCAGCAGGAGGGGAAAGAAGGTCAAAAGCAGAAAATAAAGGCCCCATTTACTCACCTATGCATTTTTTCATCAGTAAACATTTATTATGTATTAATAACAACTATGCCTGTGCCTGAAATACAGGTATGAAGATATATAATACACGGTCACTGACCATGAAGTGCTCACAGTTTAATGAGGTAGAAGGGCACATAAGGAAATAGCTATGACCCTGGTAATACAATAAAGAACAAAGTGCTGTAATAGTACCAAGAATGACATGATTAGTTTTGCCCTAAGGAACCAAGGAAAACTTCTCAAATATATAAAATATATGGTCCAAGCCTTGAAGATAAATAAAAATATACTAGACAAGGAAGGAAGAAGAGGGCAGATAGAAGTGGGAGAAAGTAGAAATACTTCAAAAAGAGAAATGAGCATGGACAAAGGCACTTTGAACTTCTATTTTTGCTGACTGTCAATTCCATTATTGGTACAAATATATATTTTAAGTTGTGAGTCTCTGCCTTTAAAATGATGTATGCTCCAAATTAACAAATTAAACTAATTGAAAAGCTAGCTAGCTAACTACAAAATGTTTGAGGCAACTAGTCAACCAGATGATTTGCTATGTGATTATTTAACTAGAGAAAATGGCTTATGTAGCTGATATCTGGAATGTTTGTGATTCATGTGATGTGTGGTATGCTAAAAGCTGGGGTTGTAGACTCTATAAAACTGTATTAAGCAGACCAAAGGCAGAATTGTCAGGTGTAACCTAATGAGAAACTGTCTTCTGTATTCTTACCTGCCGAACCTTATATAAGGTTCAGAGGTTAAGCACATGGACTTAGAAGTATGAGTTCGAATCCTGACTTTTCTTATTGGCTGAGTGACCTGTGCCTCCTTTCCTCATCAACTAAATAAGGATAATATTTTTTTCTCATAGGGTTTTTATGACTATTAGATAGGCTAATATATGCAAACAGAACAGTAATGAGATTTCTGCTGTTTTTTGTTTTTAAATAAAAGCCACACTTAAAAACTGTTACGGAGTTTTAAAACATAATTGTGCTTCTATAGCATGGTTTGAAATATCAGTCTATGTCTATATTCTGTGGCTAAGTGCTACTAGAATGCAATTTATCCATTAAATTCTAAACTACTTGAGGCCAAAAGTCGTCCTCCTTTGAGTTTGTTCCCAATATCTTGAAGATGCTTTAAAAAAAAAATAAAAGGCTTATTTAATGCATGTATTTAGGAAATGACTGTAAGCAGGAGTGGTGAGTAGCTGGAAATGAACCTGGAAAATAAGCCCACACTTTACATTAATTGTAGTTTGGCCAATGAGTTTGGCTTTTGAACTATTTGCAGTAAAGGCTAATGGTTTTTCCTGCCCCAATATATCAATCTATAAAAAGGCAACCAATAAATTGGAAAAATGCTAATTGTTAGCTCAGATATGTATCTCTACCTCACCCTTAACTGTTAAATATAAACAAACTTCTCCTAAAGTAGACATGTCCTTGACTGGAGCAGCACTGACCTACTTACTGCCCTTGAACATTTTCAGAATGTACACACACAGTTTAAATTGGTGGAACTTCTAGAACCGAAAGATTATTTCAACAAATATTTACTCATTTGCTAAATTTCAGGCTCAAGCTGGGCTCTTGGAATACAAAGGTGCACAAAAATGGATCAGAGTCCCTCTCCTCTTGAGGCTTACTGCTTACTGGTCAGCATCACATTGTTCAGCATGAAGGAAGAATTTGCCATAGGAACTTACACACTCATCTGAATCTGAAATTTTTCATGGCTTTCAAAATTACCGACAACAAAAAAAGAATACAAAGACTACAAAAATAATCGCAAAGGTATTTTTTTTTTTTTTGGCACCAATTTTTTTTAAAGACAATTGACTTTGCTTTGTCCTGGAGAAGCAAATTACTAAGTGTCCGTGTATACAATTCTGATAGATAGAAAATCAGTTTCTCCCAATACCCACAAAAAAACAAAATTGAAAAAATACCTAAAGAATATTATAGTGGGGCTTCAAAGTAGCCTGACAGGAAGTCTAGGCCTATCCTTAAACAGCCTTATTAGCAGGTGAGGAGTAGAGAAATGCTCTCTCACAAAAAAGAGGGAGAGGAGTGGAGTTATATGTAGAGGACCAGGCTCTGTGCCTCACACTCCCTGCTTCCCTCCTGCCCCACTAAGGAGCAGCCCCTAAATGAGCATAATGACTCCTGTAGGTGGGAGTTATAACAAATGGGACTACATCAAACTAAAAACCTTCTGTACAGCGAAGGGAACTATCAATAAAATGAAAAGGCAACATACTAAGTGAAATAAAACATTTGCAAATCATAAATCCGATAAGGGGTTAATATCCAAAATATATAAAGAACTCATACAATTCAATAGCAAAAAAAAAAAAAAATGAGCAGAGGATCTAAAACCACACTGATATTATCACCTCACACCTATTAGAATGGCTATTATCAGAAAGACAATAAATAACAAGTGTTGGATAAGATGTGTAGAAAAGGGAACTCTCTCCCACTGTTGGTAGAAATGCAAATTAATGCAGCCACTATGGAAAATAGTATGAAGTTTCCTCGAAAATTTAAAGACAGAACTACCATGTGAAACAGCTATTCCACTTCTGGGTATTTATCCAAAGAAAAGAAAAATACTAATTTGAAAAGATATATGCACTCCTATGTTCATTGCAGCATAATTTGCAATACCTGGGATATAGAAACGACCAAAATGACCATTGATGGATAAATGGATAATGAAGATATCATATATACATAAAAAATGGAATATTATTCCGCCATAAAAAGGAAATTTTGCCATTTGTAATATGTACAAACCTTGCAGATATTATGTTGAGTGAAATAAATCAGGCAGAGAAAGGCAAATTCTGAATAGTTTCACTTATAATTGAAAGCTAAAAAATAAAACCACCAGACAAAACAAAACTCATAGATTTGGTGGTTTTCAGAGGGGAAGGGGATTGTGATGTGAGTGAAATGGGTAAAGGGGTCAATTGTATAGTGATATATAGTAACTATACTTTTTGTGATGATCACTTTGTAGTTATACAAAGACCAAAATTACTACGTTGTACAACTGTAACTAATATAATGTTATATACCAATTTTACCTCAATTAAAAAATAAAACAGTAAAATTTATATTGATTATATGTTAAAATGATACTTTAGATATATTGGGTTAAATAAAATATATTAAAAGTCCATTGCATCTGAAGTCTTTTTTCCCCCTTAATGTAACTAATAGAAAATTTTAAGTTATATGCATGGCTCATATTATATTTTTATTGGACAATACTGACTGGAGAGATATTTCTGGAATTTGGTGAGAAACATATTAGGTCATAAAAGTAAGCATATGATACATTTCAAAGTTTTACTCTGTAATTGTATAGATGGTCATGAGGTTGAGAAGTGATGAGTTCAGTTTGTAATGTAAGTTTGAAGTGTCCATAAGACGTCCAGGTGGAGATGCTGAGTAAGCCACTGGAAATGCTGGTATGATGATCAGAGGGGAAGTGAGGACTGGAAATGTTTATCTGGGAGTGAGCAATCTTCATTTACTAGCTAAAATTCAGAATAGAATTTTAGGAATATTGAGTTACTCTGATAGACCAAAAAACCATAATAATCAATTAAATTTTGATCTTTCTGTAAGAGCTTTTCTGTTTCATCAGTCTTGACTTTCCTACTCTTTGTTGGGCATGAAAGCTCTGCGGGGTAGGTTCAGGAGGAAGTGTTTTTCTTGAGAGGAAGAGCCCACCAATAAAGTGTCTCTTCAGAAGCTTAACTGCAGTATGTTCTTCCAAGGCTATGCTTTGAAGGCAGAGAGGTTAAATAGCTGGTCCTACTAGTCTTCAGGAGGGCAGAGGCCTCTGCTGTCCTGTTTACCTAAGAATCCCCAAATATAGCATACTACCTTCTTAAGAAAGTTCTTAAAGACAACATAAACTGCATGTCACATCCCTGAAAATGTTTGTCTTCATCAAAAACATTTTCTCAGACCCAGTGAAAATTATCTCCATTTCTTTGCTTCTGATTTAAAATGTGGGTCTACAGCCATGCTCTCCTGAACAAGCCTGATCCCTTCTGATCTCGGAAGCTAAGCAGGGTTGAGCCTGGTTAGTACTTGGATGGGAGACCACCTAGGAAGCTCAGGTGCTGTAGGCATAAAAAATAAAAAAAAAAAAATAATAAGGGATTGTAAGATGATAAGGTCCTTGCAAACTGTGAGGTCAACCAAGAGTTGCCTCGCCTAAAATAAATAAATAAATACATACATACATATATACATAAAATGTGGACTATTTATGACTACTATTAACCCTAGTATATTCAACTGGTCATTTTCTTTCTTTGTTGAAATAACTGCCTATGTCAGGAGTGGCCCAACATCAGCTTTAATAGGACTCCAATACCACAATGTCACTTTCATCTTGTTTCCTGATATTTGGCTGACATGCTTACTATGCTGTTTGTATTTTTTAACTCCTACTATCATGCATTTTGCTTATGGTTTTCAGAGTGTTTGTGCAATAAAAGGAGTTTTCCTGATCAATGTACAAGTGAATCCTCTTCAGTATGCACTCCCAAAACTAGTTCTTAGTGCTCAAGAAATGTCCTCATTACTCTTTTTCCATTAATCTATAGAGTGTTTAGACTTCTGCAAAGCCAGCTTACTTAATAACCTGTGTATATGCTTTCATTGTTGCACATAATTTCTTCCTAAGACATGTCGACTTTGACTGGATCATAAGAATGAGCATATCGGATATGTTCTGAGAACAGGAGATTTTAATCATGTCTCCTCCTAGGAATCTCTTAATAACCAAGCTCAGCTGCTTCGAGATTACTGAGCCTGTATAAGATTCTAAATGATTGCTGTTTTAAGCTGCTAAATAGTGTGAGATTTGTTACACAGAAAAATACAACTTAGTACAGCATAAACTGCATTATAGGTGATCAATAATAATGTGCTGAATGAGCCAAAGGAAATATTTCTTGAAGGTAGGCTTTTGAAAAATAGTAGCTACAGAAGAGATGGAGGTATAGTCAATAGTTAGAATGGATTCAACAAGAGGTCTCTTGTTTTGGCAGCCTGGCATAAGAGGATTTGCTTCTGCAACTAAACTCTGTCTAACTTAGAATGATGTAAAGCTATTCTGTAAAATAACTTGGAATCCATCACAAAGAAATGGATGAAGAAGAGTAGTGATCATAGATTGGAGCAGAATCTATGGACAAGATTTTCTTTGCATAGGTAATTCCTTGGGCATTGTTTCAGCGGCTCTTCCTAAAAGATTCCTGAGTCCTAGACTTATTTCCGCTAGCTAAGGATTCTACAAAATCCCAGCTCCAACCCTGAAAATATCCAATATTGAAACAGAGGAGTTGATAACTGAGCAGAATCTAGATAGTAAGAGAGAATGAGAAGAAACTTTCTGGACAAAATTAAAGAAATGACAGGAAGTTCATTTTTTAAAAAAGGGGATTAACAAATTTCACTGGAGTGGAAAAATAAGTATAGAATAGAATTATGAGAAAATAGAACTGAAAAGGGAAATTAAGATTAGAATGTTGAAGATATTAAATGTTAAGTATAGAATGTGCCTTTACCTATACATAATTGGGAGACATCAATGTGTTTTAACAGAGGAGTATTTTAGCTAATTAACCTGACATAAGCACATAAGATGGATTGAGAAGTATTCAGAATAGAGACAAGAAGGTAAGTATAAATGCCTAAGTAATAAGAACATGGAATGAGAAGGTGCAGTTAGAGATAGCTATTTTGATTTCCTTTTACCAAATTTCACTTTGATAGAATTTCGGAGAAGGAAATAAATAATTCTAGAAGTCTAGAAACCAAATTCAGAGAGTTACTGATACACCAAAGGTAGCAAGCAGTAAGTTAGAAAATGAAGAATAAATTAAATTTCAAGAGGAAAGCATGAAAGGAGGAGATTGTATTGATTAACCTGACCACCGCCCTCCCCATCACAGAAACAGGTATTTGGATAGTATTTAAGACAATAGAAATGTGACCATCATTTCTTCCCTTTTTGCCAAAGATAACCTGCATCCTTCATATCTAAGAAACTTGGACAAGAATTTTACAAAACATGGTGAAAAGACATTATTTTAGTCTCTCTTTTAAAATTTTCGTCAAACAGCTATTAGAATAGCTGTTTTCAACAGGACCAGTGATAACAAGTGTTGGAGAGGATGTGGAGAAAAAGGAATGTTCATACACTGCTGGTGGGACTGCAAATTGGTACAGCTGCTATGGAGAACAGTATGGAGGTTCCTCAAAAAACTAAGAATTGATCTACTATATGATCCAGCAATCTACTGGGTATTTACCCCAAAGACTTGAAAATGTATATTTGAAAAGATATTTGCACACCGATGTTGATAGCAGCATTCATTATTCATGGTGGCCAGGACATGGAAGCAACCAAAGTGTCCTACAATAGATTATTGGATAAAAAGCTGTGGTACATATATACAATGGAATATTACTCAGCCACAAGAAGAGATGAAACATTGTCATTTGCGACAACATGGATAGATCTTGAGATAATCACGCTAAGCAAAATAAGCCAGACAGAAAACGCTGAAAATCACATAATATCACCTATATGTGAGATGAAAACCTAAAAGCAACAAACAAACAGGACAAACAAAGACTCATGGACATGGACAACAGACTAGTGGTTACCAGAAGGTGAGGGAAGTGGAGAGGGCAGAGGTAGATGGGGTAAAAGGGGTCAAATATGTGATGACAGGAAGAAATCTAACTGTTAGAGGTGAATGCACAATGCAATATATATATGCCTTATTATTGAATGGTACACCTGAAACTTATTGGATTTCGTTAACTAATGTCACCATAATAAAAATAAAAAATAAAATAAAAAATAAAAACAAAAAGACACACACATTAAGTTTAGAGGCCATCATAAAAAATAATAAAATAAAATTTTAGTCAAACAGGCCGCATGTTCTCTAATTCATATAAGGAACAGGAAAACAAAACCAAATAAAATATCTATATGATTTATAGGATTGAATTTAAATATTATGTGACAAAGTGAAATTCTTAAAATAAGTTAATCTTGGTTAGAAAGAATATCTCTTTGAAACATAATTAAAATTCTAGAAAAGCCTGTGAAGGAATAATTAGGTTTTATCTTATTAACATAGGTAAGCACTCATACATAATTACTGACTTTAAAAAGATTTTTTTTAAAAATTTAATTGTTATAGAGCAGTAAGATAAGTAGTATAAAATGTAAACAGGTAGAGAGAGATGAGAAAGGTGTGACACATCACCAATACTGATGTTATTTTGGGACATGTAATATTTACTATAAATACACTATGCTTCTAGTCTCTACTAAAACCACTGATCAAAAGGTGTATTTCTAAATCAAAATCAATTAAGAGCTTGTTGTAAAAATAAGGCTTCCGGCCCAGCAAAGTACAAAGAAGAAACACTAAAGGCAAATATGTACAACAATTCACTAATCAAATTTGCAATGCTCTTTCATGCTCCCAAGATGAAAGAATATCAAAGAACACTTTGCATTCATCTCCTCTACCCTCCACACATTTCCTCTGGTCAGAATCAGGGCACACGTTAATATTCGTGGCAGTGAGTGAGTGCACATTTGCAGTGGTTTTCTGTAAATCAGAGAGGAGTTAAGTAACCTCTGATTAACATTACCAGACTAATATATAAGAGATGTTTCCTCTAGAGTGATAACATTGATAAAATTTACAGATATATCTTCTCAATTATAAAAAATAAACAATGTTTTGTTTATTGCTTCTAAGAAATTATTTTATTCGTTGTTGGTTAAATAATCGTCAACATTACTAATTAATTTAAATATGTATAACACTTTAGTTTATAAGTCTCCCTTTATATTCTTTATCTTAAAAACATCATTTGTTAATGTGTTTACAAATAATATGCAGATAAGAAAGTTAAAACTGCAAAAGGAAGAAATGGAGACATTCCAAATGGGAGAAATAACAGAGAAAAACTAGTCACTTTGGAACTAAATGTGTTTATGAATAATCTAAGCTACCTGGTGACCAGCATCCCATCTGACTTGTTTATTCATTCATCCAACAAACATTTACTAAAATATGTACTAAGTAGTGAGTTCATTTATTTCTGTATCCACAGAGCCTAACGCAGACCTGGGCTACATTACCTGCTCAGAAAGCGTTTCTGGATAGCCTTTTAGCATGTACTGAAATAAGTGATAAAAAGCCACATTTCTGTATATTATTATTTTTCTTACCAACCATCATTATAATAAATGTTCTCTGCCATCAGAAAGCTTGTCACTATTTAAAAATAATGGACAGATATGAGTAGAGAACAATTAATGATAAAAGAGAGTTAGAATAAATGTAATTATTAAGGA